>NC_068984.1:146479465-146482990 GCF_001194135.2 Octopus bimaculoides | reverse complement strand
TTTTTTTTTTTTTTGCCAACTAAACACACGCACTATACACTTGTTCTTCACTCGTTTATTCCTGTTCTTATTTCATTATTCTTAACTCATGTCCATTGCCTGCAAATCTTTTGTCACACATCTGTGACCTCTTTAGCGACACTTTTCGTTTTCATGTGTATTCTTGCTCCACTTATTCCATTCTGTTCTTCTTAGATGCGTATCCTTATGCGCGCAGGCGTTTGTGTCCTTGTGTGTGTGTGTGTGTGTGTGTGTGTGTGTGTGAGTGTGTGTGTATGTTTGTGTGTGTGTCATAGCTTTTAACAGAAGTGTGGCCTTCCCCTCAGCCCCATTCTGTTGCTGCTGTCCCTGTATTCCTCTGTGTCTGTGTGTTCGCCCACGTTGTTGCCATCGTGGTAGTTGTTGTTGTTGTTGCTGTTGCCATCGTCGTCACCGCCGCAGCTGCTGTCGGTGTTAAACGTGTTCTTCACATTCATGTGGCCGTCCATGAAATTTCTTGTGTTTGTGTTTGTGTGTGTGTGGATGGGTTCACTTCGTATGTTGTATGTATCCATGCTCTTTATAGAGATTTATTTATCTTATCTATATCCTATATCTTATATTTATCGCAGGTATGTGACAGATATATTTATATATAGTAGAAATAGTAGAGGGAATTAATAGAGTTCTCTATAAGGAGTTGTTTTGGAAAAGAATGGAGATAGGAAGGATA
Source organism: Octopus bimaculoides (assembly GCF_001194135.2). NCBI lineage: Eukaryota > Metazoa > Mollusca > Cephalopoda > Octopoda > Octopodidae > Octopus > Octopus bimaculoides. The sequence continues at coordinate 146,482,278 of NC_068984.1, read as the reverse complement.
AAGGGAAATAAGAGAATAGAAATAAAGATATATGTGGGATGTTACAGTTGGAGTTCCATTATCCAAGGAAAGCGGTGTGTCGGTAGAATGGGTAGGAAGGCTTCCTGTCCATGGTATGTAGATTCTGATAGGAGTTCATATTTTGTGATTACAAATGGATAGTATAGAGTCATAGATTCCATGTGCTGGTCATTCAAAGGGGTTTTATATGTATGCATGTATGTATGTATGTATGTATGTATGTATGTATGTATGCATGCATGCATGCATGCATGCATGCATGCATGGATGTGCGTGTGCATGTACGTGTATGTATGTATGTATGTATGTATGTATGTATGTATTCATAACAAAATAACAAAGATAATATGAAAAAAAAAACTGAAACAGTAAAATAGTTTTATATCTCATTTAAGTACGAAAGTCACTTCTGAATTACGCTGCGTGTTTGAAATGTTAATTTAATTTACAAACTTCTATTTTCTTTTTCCGTTTTCTCATCGCTTCGCTAGAGTCCAGTACCAACCGTATGTGTTCTCTTCTTTGAAGCCCTACTACGATACAAGCTTGGTGCGGTATATGATGAGACAAGTAAGACAAACTCTTCTGCTTTTCATTGTATTTGTCCGCAGAGTATTGTGGTTAAGCTGAGATCTTCTTTTCTAATTACTGTATTCGTCGGTGTATAAAACACGCTTTTTCATGCTTCTTAAAATGTATTTTAAAAAAATATTGCCCTGCGTCTTATGCAGCCGTATTTATGGATGGGAGACCGAGTTTCGTAGGCAAGAGAGACGGAAGAACATAAGTACTGTAGGCACAATAATTGTTATTAATAATAAGATATATGAAAACCAGTCAAATTGTCCTAATCTGTTAGTACAAAACTTGCAAAATAATTGTATAGAAAACGTCGGCGGTTGTGTAGAGAGGTCACCTCATTCTCGTTATACCTCTTACTTCAACATACGTAACCAACATCTGATGTACGTCTTACATTATTTAATGATTGTATTACATTTAAGAAACAATTTTTAATTATTTTTAAATGAAAAATTCTTCTAGCTCTCTGAGAGAACGAAATGCTACCAAACTTTCATGCACCCTCGTAGCCAAAAACTGTTAACATCACAACCAGAAATACGAATTTTATTTGCTGTATGGCAATCCTCTTGACTAAAATCAAGTATACAATTGATCTGGAAGAAAACACAGAGATTCGTATAATGTAGTTTATTTGTGATAAATTTTGGGTTTCATAATTTATTCCACTCTTCTGTCCCAATATTGTATTTACATGAACAGAATCGTACACTTTTCCTCACAAAACCACTTTAAAACATCTTTCAGTAAGTGTACGACGAAATATAGTAAGTTTGTTTTTCTCACAAAATATAGTTTAAAAAATAGAAGAAAATCGGCAAATACGATGTTTGTGTATTATTCGTCTGTTGATTGTTTTTCTAACCCAGTTGAATCCAACACTGGTAAACCCATAGCATAGAGGCAACTGATCAAACAAGACCTTCTTCAATGAACAATTCTTACAGGGCCATCTCTGTTGTTATTATGGAATATATTTCCCTAAGCTTTAGCCCTTAAAGTATGTGGTCGTCATTTTAACCCTGTAATCCCTTAAGTCAACAATATGCAGAAAAAGTTATTCATTCGTTTAAGCTTAAGTTTATATGTGGATAGGTAACTGGGCTGGTGCCGAGTTCACCAGCGCCATCGACTCGTCCCAACAATACGCGTCTCCTTCACCCTCCCCTACAGTTTGCGAAGAAACAGTAATGTTTGATGGAGACAGAAATGAGAAAAACAAAAATATATAATAAATGAAACCAGTTTGGAATACAAAGTTCCAACCGGAGTTGAGCGGTGGGGTGGGGGCAAACACAATCACACACATAACATACATATATGTATGTAGGCATGCATGTATGTAAGTATGTATATATACGGCAGGCTTCCACACAGTTTCCGTCTAGCAAATTGACTCACAGGGCATTGGTCGGCCCCGGGACTATAGCAGTTGATTACAAGGAGAGTTTCTTAATCACGCGGAAGCCATGTCTGTGCTTCTACGTACAACGTGTTTTATCTGTTCCTTTTCTTTCTTTTCCAGCCACAAGCTCCTTTCCCGAGCTATCGGAGCCGCCAAACAGCCACTGGTTTGTGTGACCCAACAGAAGACTTAAAGCTTGACACTTTAATTCTACCGGAAATACCTTCCAAGACAATCAAGAGAATTGAAAAACGATATGAAAATGAGTTAAGTTTTGTTAAGAGTTTAAACAAAAACGACAGAATGATTGAAGGGAAATAACTCAGTCATACTAAATTTAATTCAAACTTGCGTCTTTTCCCTGATGTTTGCAGTTATTTGAGACAACCATTTTAGTCTTTTATTCTTTATATTTTGCTTCAGTCATTTGACTGTGGCCATGCTGGAGCACCGCCTTTAGTCGAGCAAATCAACCCCAGGACTTATTCTTTGTAAGCCTAGTACTTATTCTATCGGTCTCTTTGCCGAACCGCTAAGTTACGGGGACGTAAACACACCAGCATCGGTTGTCAAGCGATGTTGGGGGGACAAACACAAACATATATACACACACACACATACACACATATATATATATACATATATACGACGGGCTTCTTCCAGTCTCCGTCTATCAAATCCACTCACAAGGCTTTGGTCGGCCCGAGGCAATAGAAGAAGACACTTGCCCAAGTTACCACGCAGTGGGACTGAACCCGGAACCATGTGATTGGTAAGCAAGCTACTTCCCACACAGCCACGCCTG
>NC_068984.1:146473572-146479455 GCF_001194135.2 Octopus bimaculoides | reverse complement strand
TTTTTTTGGCGGGGTCATAAATTAGAATTTCAAATTAGAGAAAAAAGATGTACGAAATTCGCATGCTTTTTTTTTTTTTTTTTTTCGTCCCAAGTTAAATTTATTGATTTCAAATCAGAATTCTATACAGTTGTTATTTGAATCTGGTTGCCTCTGATCAAAAGGTCTTTGACCAAAACTAGTCACAAGATGACCATGGCGTCTTTTATTTGCAGGAATTCACGGAAAATTCCTCGACTGGATTATCAATAATATTAATACGCTAACATTTTGTTTTTGTACGTAGATGTGTTGTGTGTCAGACTTCGAGAGAGAGGAGGACAGAGAGGAAGTAAGAGAGAAAGAGAGAAAGAGAGAAAAGGGGGTGAGAGAGAAAGAGAGTGAGTGAAAGAGAGAGAAAGAGAGTGAGTGAAAGAGAGAGAAAGAGACAGTGAGTGGTGACGGCGTTCGTTTTGTCTAAATGTTTCAGTGGACCTAAGAGAGAGAGAAAGAGAGTGAAAGAGAGTGAGAGAGAGAAACAGTGAGAGAGAGAGAGAGATTGAAAGAGAGAAAGAGAGAGAGAGAGAGAGAGAGAGAGAGAGAGGGTGAAAGAGACAGTGAGTGGTGACGGCGTTCATCGCAAAAGAAGTAGATAGATACATAGATACATTGTTAAATCAAAAGCGGAAGAGGAGAGGGACACAAAGGAAGTGAAAGAGAAAGAGAGAAAGTGAGAGAGAGAGGGAGAGAGAGAGAGAGTAGATACTTAGACACAGCCATTATTTAAGACCAGAGAAAGAAAAACTTTATTTCATGCGAGACTGCAAATTCAGAATGATATGTGGGTCTGTGTCTCTAAAATTGAGTCTGGAATTGATTTACTTGGTAAAAAGTGCCAAACTCATCCACTTCGTTAAAAATGGAACATTAAATTTAGTCAGATTTCTTAAACAGACAGAAGGCCAAACTTTCTTTTTTTTGTGTAGTGTGGTGTGGGGTACAGTAAATGGCAAAAAACCCACTATTACTTAACTGGTATTTTGTTTTATTGGTGCCGGAAAGATGAAAAGTAAAATTGACCACGGCAGGATTAGAACGTTTTGAATTAAATTAAAACTAATAATTTATCAAACATGTCGTTCGAGGCTGACTTGGATTTGAGCAACGAAAACTTGGCGATAGGATGACCTCCACCAATGTGACTTCCGTCGGCTGTTTTTTCGTGACTAAATGATTTATGTGACTCGTTACTACCATTAATAATAATCCATATATGTATGTAACCCTCGAGTAAAAATGTTATTAATATTAAACCATAAAGCAACCAACTGGCGGAATCATCAGCGGCATCTCTTTAGGTTTTGTGTTCAAATCGCTTGGAATGGATTTGAACTCAGAACATAAAGAGATGGGGGGGAAATCCTTTTCATCCCTTCAGAGTCTATAAAATAAAGGACGAGTCAAGTACTGGAGTCGATGTAATCGACTAAGACCCCCGCCCCTCAAAATTACTGGCCTTGAAGCCGGCTGGCTACTGACCAGGTGGAATATTGTGATGTCGGTTACTTGTTGCCATGGAAACTAGGTAACTGGCTTTAGAAAAAGAAGCTTCTTGTCAATTTAATCTACTAAAAAAAATAGCTTTATGAAAAACAATGCCCTTACAATGGCTAGAATGGCCCTTCGATGGCGTTGAACAACAAAAAAAAAAGCATTGTTTGTTGTGTGTCTTAAATAAGTTATTGATTATTTACAGGAAAGAACTCATCCGCAAACAGAAAACGAATTCACAGAAGAAAGTCGGCGATGACTGGAAACAGAGAGAAAAGGACTTCTATAGACAGGAAGTGAAACGTTTAAAGGAAGTGCATCCATCCAACAGAGCTAATCTCTTAGCTTCGTATAATGCCTATCTCCAGAACACTGTTGGGTCTCGCAAGGCTATCACCGACTACATCAACAAACTTTCTCTCTCTTCCAGAGTAAAATGAATTTCTGCTTCTAATGTTTGTACGATTAAAGAAAAATTAATTCGAAATAATAAATCTGAAAAGAAATATTTTCTTGTAACATAAACTAAGAAAAAAGTATTCATTTGGACCGTATTAAACACCATTCGCAATATATTCCGTTCTATCACAGTTGAACAAATATCTATGTTTATTTCTGAATATCTTTAGACCAATTAACAAGTTAAATTCTACTTGAAAGGAATGCAAATGTGATATGCATGTGCACCGTTGTGTAAAGAATAGGTTGTCGTCCCCCTCTCTCTATTTCGCATGTATCCTGGATTAACGTTAATCTTATCCCACCATTCTATTCTATCCACATTTGCTTTTAAAGACTCTCAGCGCAGGGATCTGAACACTTTCATATTTTACACCAAACCAAACCATATTGCAGAAAATGGATCTCGGTTAGAATTTTTGACCAACAATTTTCATTTATTAGACAAATCAAATTACTACAACCATTAGTGTAAATGTGGCTGTGTATTCCTCAGATCTGTGTACTCTTAATGCAATTCTCATGCAGAACCACCTTTTCAATTACAATACATCCGGCGAGCTTCTGCACAGTTTTTGTTAACCTGATTCCACTTGGAAAGTATGGGTCGACCCGAGGCGATAGAAAATGATCGTTGCCCCCAGATGCCATACAGCAAGATCGAACATGGATCCTCGATCATAATACGCAAACTCACATTATATAAATGGTCCCTGGACATTCCTCCTCCTCAACTCCTAGGACTCATAATTAGGTTGGTTGGCTGGTTTCCATGGTGTATAAATGGATGAGACGAATGCCATTTTGCTCCTGAACGAGAAGCCAACCCGTTTCGGGGTGCACCCATTGACAGCTGAGTGGACTGGAGCTATGTTAAATGAAGTGTTTCGTTTAAGAACACAACACGCCGCCCGGTCCGGGAATCGAAACAACAAACATGCGATCGTGAGTGCAACACCCCAACCACTGGATCACGCGTCTTCACACATTCTACAAGACCACCCTAAAATGTCCATAACTTAACACACATTCTAAACTAATGAAAGTGTATTATTTACATTTGACGGATATTTGTCCTCATCTTGTTTGTTGTTAACACAACGTTTCGGCTGATATACCCTCCAGCCTTCATCACTACGCCATATGCCCGTGGGCATATGGCGTAGTGATTAAGAGCGCGGGCTACTAGCCCCAAGATTCTGAGTTCGATTCCAGGCAGTGACTTGAATAATAATAATAATAATAATAATAATAATAATAATAATAATAATAATAACAACAACAACAACATTGAAAAATACCTTAGGAATGAGAACCCAGGTTCGAAATTTCCCCAAGACACCTGATGAAGGCTGGCGGGTATATCAGCCGAAACGTTGTGTTAACAACAAACAAGATGAGGACAAATATCTGTCAAATGTAAATAATTCCTCATGTCTTAAATATAGAACTGTAATGAAAGTTCAGCTAAAATATTCAAAGTTATGTTGATTACAGTTTAATTAGGCGCAACAGTTCAATAAAATACAAAGAGAAAGTACAAAATGGGAAATGGAATAAACTATTTGATTCTCCATAAATTCTTAAACTGTAAATTATCAGACTCCATCTAATCATACAGAAGTGTGAAGGAGATAGAAACAGCAGAATGATGACTTAAATGGTTTGTAATATTTAGCTACAAACTATTGAGTTCAATTCCAACTAGTGTGGTTGTACCTTTCGTTATTCTGGGCTAATCGAAAATATATACCAGTAATTTACTGCGTCTGCTCAAGTAACTATATAACAGGACCACCACCCACACACCACCCGTCCCTTAATCTGTAGCTTTAAGTGAATATCTCAACTTTAGCCAGCAGTGTAAAACAAGAGACACGGTTTCAATCATTGGTTTGGATCCCTTTAAAAAAGCAAATCGAAGATCACAATCTTTTTATTTCTCTTCAAGCCTTTATTCCCAGCCAAAATAGAAACCAATATTTCAAATTTTTTACCATCATTTATAATACTTGGAATCGTACTTATGTGACATTTGATATGAGTCTTGTGTGTTGAGACTAAAACAATTACAGCTTGAAAGACTCACTTTGGCCATTCAAAGACGCACAAAGACTGTTGACCTCACTTAACCATTTTTAGTGGAACTGCGTCAATGACCAGGTCACAGACACTGCGACAAATATTTTGATACCAAATAATAAATGATTTACAGTTTCTGTGTGGTTTTCAATGGATAAAACGAGTCTTCTACGCTGTAATGGCATTAATAATTTTAATACTTTTTTAATCTTTGCTACGACTGTTCACAGTCTTATTTGTTTTTAGCAGTGGAACTCGAAGCAGAAAAAGCAATAAATAATAGCATGTGAATACTAGATTAGAAATCCCTTTAGACGGAAAACACCAAAGGCTTCCTGGGGGACTCGAAGCCATATCTTCTGTAACGCTTACAGACGTTCTACTATTGATGTATTACTTTCGTCTTATAGAAAATAAAGTTTTCAGCAATTTGATACGAAGTTCAATGTTTGCTTTATCTCTAATAGAATATTGAGGAGGGAATGCGATGACAACGAGGCAAATCGATCGATTCAAATCATCAAATATTGACAAGAGAAAGCTTTGAGAAGAAATGAATCGAGAAAAATGACTGGTCAAAGGGAAGTAACTTCTCTGGTTTTGATACGAAATGAAAAAAAATTATTCTTTATTCCGAGACCAAACAGGGTTTTTATCAAAAGCGCTCCAGTAATAATAGCATCCAGTCTCTTTTAGATATAATGTGTGTTATGCATTCTTTGGTTTGTGTTGGACAATAAAACAACCCATTGAAGGCGTTATTATGATTCTACGTGTTTATTTAAGTGGTATGCTTACAACTGTATGATGTATAACGGAGTGAGACACTGTGCGTATTCGCTTTATTCACAGTTCATGTCCACTAGATGCGCTTGACAAAATATTACTAATAATGGGGATGTATTCATATATACGTATACCTACGCATACACATAGACATGAACATATAACAATGTATATTTGATTACATTATATAATATGTTTGCTTGTTTTTTTCCCCCGTAACCATACAGTGTGTGATCCGAGAAAGACTTCACTGTGATTTCTAGCAAACCCAGAGGACACTCATAAGGATTTCTGTGTTACGAATTTGTAAAATACACATGCTTGAATTTGACCATAAAAAAACTTAGAACAAAATTAGGCTAGAAATGGTTAAGAAAGCTTCATAATTTCGGTCGTTTGGATGGGGGTTTGTCGTCCATGGCAACGATGCACCTCTTATCATTTCGGCTTCGTTAACCACTTCCTATCGAATATCAGGAGGGTCAGGAGGAACAGGTTGTGTTGGTAGGTTTCCTGAAAACAATGATTAGGTGGCATCTGGTGTTGTTGTTCAATGTTGGGTCGAGCTTCTTCTTGAAACGGAGTGACTTCTCTCAGACGGGACGTCTATATTCCTCAGAGAAACGGCACAAGACCAAAGCAATGGATCTTAATGTATGTGCTGTGGTTTCCCATCTGGAGTTGCCCATTTTCCGTGGGATGTGCTTTCGGGAACAAACTTTCAATTTGGTTCTTTTGACGTGTACCTTAAAGGAAAGAGTACAGCCCAAGTTTACTCCAACGCAGATAAGGTAGGTACAGTGCTCCAGTGGTGTTCCAGAAGCATCAAATGCTTAAAGGTCGGTCGCTGTCACAATTCATGAAAAGGATGTAGCAGATCCGAGTCTTGTATAGTAGTGAGACGAGGACACTATGTAACGACCGTAACGAGAATGTGTCTTTAATACATCACACAACTCGTTTGTTTTCGCACTTCATGTTGTTTACAGTTGGTGATGTCCTGTACCCATAATTGTTTATATATAT
>NC_068984.1:146459117-146473553 GCF_001194135.2 Octopus bimaculoides | reverse complement strand
TCTATCAATCTATCACCGTGTCTATATATATATATATATATGGGAGAATATACAAATAATAACAACAGACGAGGACAGGTGGTGTAAATAACAAAAGTATATATATATATATATAATCATTCGACGTCCACCCACCAATAGAGATTCATCATATAGAATGGATAAAACGAATCCTGAAGAAGGAAATATTATTCGATGGAGCTGAATATGGACTGTTCCTACAACCTCTTAATATTTCCTGAAACGGCCGTAGGTTTTTAACTGACTTTTATCTTCATATCTCGTATTACTAAACTCCATTTATTCTCCCTCGAATGTATCTACACACGGTTTTCATGTTCTTATATCTTACTTCATTAACATTTTACATCTTATTATCTTTATTATATTTTTTCATATATTTGAATTTCTAATATAAACATGTTTCCCATCCAAGTCTTATAAATCACTGTAAGCACGATTTCGTATTCGGATGTAAAGTACTGACAACTGAAAATTTTTATCATCTGAAAACAAATTTTTATACATATACATAAAGTGGACTCCTATATGCTAGAAACAGATGCCAAATCACCTAACCACGAAGAGTATGTTCTGAAGAAAAAAATTTCACCAAATACGCCAGACGGTCTGGCGTATTTGCTGAAAAGCAGAGAAGCATGGATTTGGTCATTCAACCATTCATTGACACCTGCATGCCATTGGAAAAGTCAGCAAATTGGGTCAACATTCCGAGTCTAATCGCGCGCAGAGAGTGAATGTGTGCTCTTCTTTGCTGTCACGTCTCGCGAATGAACTTTTTGTGGACCAAATAGTGACTGGTAACGAGAAATAGGTTCTCTATAAAAATGTCAAACGCCGAAGACAGTGGGTAGGGAAAGGAGAAATACCAGCACCCCAGGCTAAAGAAGGTCTTCACCCACGTATGGTGTTGTTATCTGTTTGGTGGGATATGAAAAAGGTTTAGTCTACTTTGAACTTTTAAACCCAAACCAAACGATAACAAAGATCTACTGCGAGCAGCTTGAGTGATTTAGGTCAGCGCTAGAAGAAAAACGACCATCTTTGGTTTCAAAGTGTTCTTCCATGAGGATAATGCTCGGCCACATACAGCGAGGATGGCATTCCAAGGGCTGGAGCAGTTTGAATGGGAAACGATACCCCATCCACCATATTTGCCAGACATTGCCCCATCTGATTATCATTAATACCGCAGTCTTCAAAAACATTTCGACGGAAAAAATATAAATGCTGTAGACAAGGTCAGAACAGAACTAGAGGAGTATCTTTCGTCACGGACAAGTGAGTTTTGGAAGAGGGGCCTTGCAAGTCTACCAGAGAAATAGTAGAGTGTTGTAGAAAATGAAAGAGAGTACATTTTGGATTAAAAAAGAACTTTCTATATCTTAATTTTCAAAAATAAAAGAAGTATTAATAAACCGCATTACTTATGGGATGACCCAATATATATATATATATATATATGCCCTTTATATATATATATATATACACACACATACGTGTGTATATGTATGAATGTATGAATCTTCATCAGCATACATAGATGTGTGTGTGTGTGTGTGTGTGTAAAGATAGTAAGGGTGATGCGGCTGTTATTTCCAGGATATCGAGTGACCACGCAGAAGACACCTTTCTCCTTTGGGTCGAGTTGGTTTTATTTTCAAACTCATTTGACGCAGGAAGACACGTATGAAGATGTCTGGCATTCAACAAGTAATGATGTTATTCCCAGTCACTGGATGTCGGTACTACTAAAGCAGCACGGTCCCGAGCGCGCGGTCGCGCTAGCTAGTCGTGAGTAGTTGATCCTAGCCCTGACCCTGTCCCTTACCCTAACCCTATCCCGCGTGTGAAAATGAATGTGTTTAGGGTTAGGGTTAGGGTTGGGATCGACCACTCACGACTGGCTGGCGCGGACGCGCGACTGCGCGTTCGGGACCGTGTTGCTTTAGTAGTACCCTGGATGTCTGTTGTAAACAAAACTATTGCTTATCAAACTGGTATAACACCATTTCACAATAAACAGACGAGCGTCTGGTTGGAGGCAACTTTCCATTATATAACTTAAAAAAGAAAAAAGAAAAGAAAAGCCGGTTGCTTTCAGGTTTTATTGTGAGGCTGTTGCATCATGACTATTATTAGAATAGACATGATGTAACGTGTGTTCCTAATAAGGTAGGTCGAAGAGACGAACCGTAAGAAGCGATCTGGATGAGACACTTTTAAAATGGTGAAAGTGGAAAGGAAAATAATTGTCAGACAAGGCAACGTGGTTAAGTTCGGGTCGCAACCAAGGCGTTTCTAGTTCAGTCCCATTGCGCAGCACCTTCGGGAACGCTTTATATATATATATATATATACACACACACGAGGGGTGTATGAAAAGTTTTGAGCCTTGGAGTCTTGTACCTTCCTCAGAAGTCTTGTGCCATGTTTTGTTTTTTGAGGCTCAAGACTTTTCATACACCCTTCGTATATATATATATATATAAATGAAATATTCAAGCACTGAGATTTAAAGTTAGATGTCACTACTGTTCATATCATCTGTGGATAAATTCAAAAATTGATGATATCACCAGTAGTGGCATGGGTGGAACGCAGTTATAATAGCTTTAAAGAGCTATGAATTATAAATTTGCACGAAGCGTAATGATGCTTAATGAGCATCTACCTGCTAGAAATAAGAGCTAAGTCTTAAATAATCCACCGTAGCGCACCAATATAACAGAGAAAAACAATATGCGAGGAAAACAGAAAGGATTAAAACATTTAACAGCACAAATAAAAATATTATGCAATTAGGGATATCCACAAACCAGGTTTCGGCTTTTGTGTATTTAACCTTGAGCCTCGTCAGTGTGGACCACCAGTTTAAATCCGTGACTGTTCACGTTAGTCTCTGACCGTGTAACTGGTTTTGTTTTGCGCCAAAATCAGAGCACATGGTGCGAAAAATATATAAATGAAATATTCAAACACTGAGATTTGAAGTTAGATGTCACTACTGTTCCTATCATCTGTAGATAAATTCAAAAATTGATATCACCAGTAGTGGCATGGGTGGAACGCAGTTATAATAGCTTTAAAGAGCTATGAATTATAAATATATATATATATATATCCACATCCTTTGTTAATTTTCTACATACAGATTTGAAACTGTAAATGGGTGCTTATATGCCAGTGGTTTATAATTACGTAATTTTAGCTGATCTTCCTGACTAAATTTGACTTTTATGGGCAGGTAAACTTAATTAACATGTGTAAAAACAATAACATTATGAATAAACACTCAAATTCATATTCTTAATACATCTTAGCTGTTTGGTTTGCTGCTAAAATTATCCCAGATGTTAACCGCCCACAATTTTACAGTTTTCAAGATGAAGTACATTAATTTAAATACAGGTGTAATCAGTAGATTTTACTCTTTTTCGATATTTCATTCAAATGTCATCATTGAAAATAAAGTACAAAACTTTTACTAGTCAATATACCATTGGCTATGCACTTTTATACAATTTAACGAATTCATTTACGTAACAGAATGCATCTAATTAAAAAAATCTCATTAACAGGTGAGACAAAGGCGAATACAGGTGTGTAACATACTGAAAATTAATGCCGTTGCCAGTACCGCCTGACTGGCCTCCGTAGGATTTTCGAGCGAGATCGTTGCCAGTGCCCCTGGACTGGCTCCTGTGCGGGTGTCACATAAAATACACCATTTCGAGCGTGGCCATTGCCAGTACCGCCTGGCTGGCCTTCGTGCGGGTGACACGTAAAAGCACCCACTACACTCTCTGAGTGGTTGGCGTTAGGAAGGGCATCCAGCTGTAGAAACTCTGCCAAATCAGACTGGAGGCTGGTGTTGCCATCCGGTTTCACCAGTCCTCAGTCAAATCGTCCAACCCATGCTAGCATGGAAAGCGGACGTTAAACGATGATGATGATACTTACAAAATAATATAGTGACATATTTCTATCATGAGACTGCCCAAAGCACCCTTTGCAAAAGGAACACATATATGAAGTCTCAATCTGATACCCTTTTGCAGCGAATTCTGCAAACTTCTTTTTCATCCATTTATTTTTTCCACTTTATGGAAGTCAATATTTTCTGTTGACATCCACCTCAGTTAATTTTGCTTTTCTCCCAGTTCTGTGCTTTCTAGAAGAAAATCCCTCACGTAACTAAGATGCGATGTCAACCCGGAATTTCAAATGGTCGTAGTCCTTTGGTGGCTTTTTACATATACAATATATGAATTAACTATAGTTAAACTAACTAAAAACCACAAAAATGTACCTCCACCATTTCTTCCCAGGTTGACCAACTGGGTAATATGCCCGATATTGGTCGGATTTATCAACCCCACCCATATATTTGTTATAAGAAATATTCACGAGGGGTTTCCCCTCAGCACCAACACCAGGTTGTTCATTAGAAAACACAAATAAAATCTGTCTTTAAAAGCAGTAATCTATATATTTTCTTTTTGCATTTGTAAAATGTCCCCTCTATTTTTTAATTTTGTTTTCATTTCATGGGGTAAACCTTTACGGTTTCCCATAACAGTACTGCACATTCAAGTACTTACACAGGCAAGATTTTCTGCCAAAACCACTGAAGAAAAAAGTCAAAATAGAGGTGTCAGTGCTGATGGTGAAATGGTTCCCTAAGAGACCACACTGCATCATGTCCCAAGCCATGCGAATACAATAACGTGATTTGTTTATTTTTTTTTTAGCGATTTCGTAGAGCTTTCGGACACGACCGGCTTGGAACAAATAAAGGCGAATTCATTTTGGTCGATTACGGCCGGCTTGAACAAATGAAGGGTCAAAGTTCCAGGCTGGCAGGAGGTGGACCATAGAATCACTTTCTCAGACCTTGTTCAAAACAGAAAATTAAAAATAAAAACAAGAAAAAAATAACTAAAACAAATAATTTGAATATTTATTTTGTTTATTTCATGTAATTATTTGCCAGGGAGGAGGATACCATCAAACTGGAAGAAAGAAAGAAAATTATATTGAATTTAAAGCCATATTTAAAATACTCTGAATAGAACATTTAAGAGGGAATATTAATTAGCAACAATGAGTTTATGATGTTAAGCATATTTAATTAACTACCAAACATTATAATCTTTTACTATGGTTAGAATTCATTAGCAATCAAGCAGACCAACTACAAAATTACCCAAAACTATATAAATGAAATATCTTATTAAATGCTGATTACCCATGCTCACACACTTTCTGAAATATTAGAAATTGTTTAAAATCTTTCTCCCTCTCATTTTCCCAGTGGCAATTAATTTTTGCCAATCTTATTTAAATTCGGAAACAGTAAAAATTCATCCAATCTTTTTATCTTTAATAAAAACTTTCAACAGTTTTGTTTCCCAAGCAGGTTTCAGCAATCGGAACATTTGCTTAAAAGGTTTTTTTCCCCACAGTTGGAGACTTGTATTAAATTAGAAGGTCTTTCCTACAATTCAAAAACAAAAAGATTATTCCTCAGTTTCTTACTGAAACCAACAGAAACCAATAATTCACCTTTTGTTGGAACCACTTCAAAGCTTCCTCTTTTGTGACTTTATGTTTGACTCCTATCTTGTTCTTCTTTCGTCGGCGGAGACTCACATTGTAACCTGAAATATTCAGACAATCAGAATTAGTTTAGTAGAAAGATAATTTGTAAAGTATGCAGCATGGTAAACACTGGGTGATAGGGAAAAAAAGAACTACCATTTAATTATGGGGACCTATTTCCTCCAAATTATATCAACAAGTGACTTTGTGGTGACTTGTCTAGCACATTATCCATACCCTCAGCAACTGCAAAATCTTGCAATATCCTCAGTGAAAATATCAACCAGTATAAAATTTAGAGTAGTGTAACCAATAGTAACTGGATGAGTTTAATGCGCTACGGTTGCTGCTGTGCTGCTAATACAGAACCATGGCATTTAGCAAGCCTAGATTCCTTAACCACACTGCTTATTCCTGTCAAGTTCTGCAGAGAGAATATTGTTGGATTTACAGTAATCCCCTCGCCATATCACCGTTCACCCATTGCAGTTTACAATTTAAGCTTCCATCCATTCCTCTGCAGTGTTGTTTTGCATTTATAATAAAATAAATATATACAAATGATAAAGATAATAAAACAAAATATACGGTACTGCTTCTACTTCGTGGATTTTCACCTATCACGGGAGGCTTTGAAACCTAACGCCCATGATAGACGAGGTATTACTGTGTAGGTGGAATACAGCAGACCAATCATGAAATCTCAAATTAAAACCGCTTTCAACTAGATTTTTTTCTCTTAAAGACTAGATCTAACTTCCTCTACAGAAGAAGTATAGAAAAAGTTGCAATAAAAAACATTAAAAGCATAGAAAGAAGGAAAGTAAATTTCGATGTCAGCTAACAATTAAGTATAGAAGTAGATTGACGAGGTCAGACAGCAGCCAAATGTTATTAGCCTGGCTGACCAAAACACCTGACAAACAACAGCAACCAATTGGTCAAAATTTTTCAGAAAATTGTCCCATAATTGAAGTAACTGAAGCCAACATGAAGTTGGAGCAGTGTTGCTGAATATGGAGTTGATTTAGCAATGGCAAGTCAGAGTATAAACGGTTTAACATTTATATATACTCAGTGTTACATTGCTTTGATCTACTGGAAATATCAAATGAGGTTTTTGAAATACTAACAATATTTGTATTTGAGTTTTATCAATTTATGTGAACACTACTGGACAGAGAAATCCTAGACCAGATACAGAAAAGAGCCCAAGAATATGACCACCCATAAGCATGCTTCAATAGACGACACTGTCTCCTCCCACCTCTTCTACTATAATGGCCCCTGCTCCTCACAGCTCATGCTACCTCCATCCCTTCTGTCTCTCTTCCTCTCATCACTCGTTATATCCAAATCCCCAACCCCACATTAACCCCTATACCCAATCCTTCCTTTCTATCAGTCTTCCTGTTCATGTCTTTCCTTTAGATTCTATTTCACTTCTATCAAGGAAGGACTAGCTTTCACAATCCAACCCAGTTCAATCTCTGTTTTAATTTTTCAAGGCTTTACAGCATTCACTTGTATTTACTACTAATTCATACAATTGAAATCATCATCACTTAACACTTGTTTTCCATACTCAACTGAAGCCAACAAGCTACGGGGCAGTGTCGACTTCCAATGCCACCTTTGGCATGCTTTCTAAGGCTGGATGCTCTTTCTAATGCCAAACACTTTACTGAGTGCTTCATTTTTTTTTCCTTCTCTGTGCTACTGGAACCAGTGAGGTTGCCAAATAATTTGCAAGACAAAGAAACAAAAAAAGTCCCCTTGACTAAATGGTGGTCTTCAAAGCATGATAGAGGGACAAACCCAGGGGCTTTGCTCTAGAGGAGATACCTGGCCATCCCACATTGTATAGGAGAGGGGGGGGGGTAGCTGGAAAGAAGACACATGGTGTGGTGATGAGATGCCAGACAATCTCAAAGTAACAAACAAGATATAAAAGAAAATCCTTTTATAGGGCAATGTCCCTTTAAATTGAGTAACTGAAGCCAACATTGAGTTGGGGCAGGTTGCTATTAAGGAATTTATTATAGCAATGTTGTGTCAAAGTAGAAGTCACAGACAGTCCAATACTCCGTCTAACATTGCATTTTAACAGCAGCAAACACTGGATTGCTGCTCTCACAAAACAAATATTTCAAAATTCAAAAATAATTTATCACAATTTTATATTTGGATTTAATAGTCTACATTGTCTTCACTCGTCCATTTTGAAGAACTAATAGTTACCTTCTACGTATACAAGTGTACACAGTTCAATAAATACACTTTTTTTTTTTTGTTTAAGCTCAATTTTCAGTGATTTTCAATTGGGATCCACATAAGATTTTGTTGTGAAAGAGAAATAAACTGGTTACAGTTCTTCTCCAGTACACACAATACTTTAATAAATATTTTCATACAATTCCTAAGAATATTTGATAATAAATTTATAATATTTTAAACACAGAATGGCTAAGAGGATGTGAAATATGAAACAAAAGGATCAATGGGTATAGAAAGATGTTGAAAACCACAAGAACCACAAAGTAAATATACAGCAAGCATAAAAATCAGGTGCACGACTATGAATCAGACATTTCTATTGCCAAAAGTGAAGCTATTCGGACAATAATTCCGATAGTGATAAAAAAAATAAAATGTGAATTTGTACTGAATCCTGTAAGAATTTAAAAAGTTATTTTTAGAAAGACATTAGACCTAGCCGCAGTCTTTCCAAGGAAACAAAATGGTTTCATCATTTTCTTCACTTTCCCTTTGAAGCTATACCATCATCACAGTAAATATATATATATATATAAAATAGCAGTTTGGAGCCGTACACTCAACACACTGGGACATGAGAATCTAATGATATATCGTTAGCCACTCCAATGAGGTTCAGCCTTAAAATGTTTTTAATTATATCAATTTCTAAAAGTCTTTAATCAAAACAGCTGTCAGAGATAATTATTAATTTAATTATCTCTATTTTCTTAAAAATATATAATAAACCCTGGTTTATCCAGTCACCTTGCTGTTGAATATTAATTGTAATTATTCAATACTTCTTGTAATCAGTAATTAACCAGTTTATTCATTGGATTTTATTATCCCTTAATGAGGTTTTTAACTTTTATTTGGTTTTTTTTTTTTTCAAATTTACTTTTTTTTATTTGCCAGTAAAAGTTGTGAGAAATTTTGATTAATTTATATTGTGAAATCCTTGTTTCTGTATATTTATGTATGCATGTGAGTTTATTTCATTTAGCTGTTGGCATATTCTTCAATTCCTAGTTTTCTTCTAAGACAAATTCCAGTATTTTCTTGTTGCCCTTATGGCAAACCTGTCTTATGTGCATTAAGTTCAACTGATAGATAACCTAGTAATTTGCACAATTTTGCTGAATCTACCTATATTTACCTGTAATTAGATTCACTTTGAAGCAAAAATTATGACATAAGTTTGATTGAAAACCTTTTGTTAAATTATGTTCCAAAAGATCACATATGTTGATCGAGTTATTTTATGAAAATCAATCTAAATTCACGACTATTTTAGAATAATCCTATCCAATTATGATAGCACTATTATAATAGAAATAGACAGGGTTGGTTAATGGTGACAAAGTCGTCAGGGTAAATGTTCCATAATTGAAGTAACTGAAGCCAACATGAAGTTGGAGCAGTGTTGCTGAATATGGAGTTGATTTAGCAATGGCAAGTCAGAGTATAAATGGTTTAACATTTATATATACTCAGTGTTACATTGCTTTGATTTACTGGAAATATCAATATTATATTAGGGAGTTATGTATACTTTCACAACACACACACACAAGATATAACAAAAGAAAGCCTGACAAGAGAGGAAAAAAGCTTGGAGCACTATCAGACAGAACATTTGGTTGAAAGAAAAAAACAATAACAGTGGATGAATAATACACCAGGAAATATGCTGGTTTAACAATAGGAAGCCCCAGTCACGCCTTTGAATTGGAAGGATTTTTTCTTTTAAAGCAGTGGAAACAAATGTAACATGTATAACCTTGGTGTTAATATACAATATATATGACTGACAACAGCAACTACAATAAGGAAAACGAAAGTGTTAACAACTTTGTATATCAGAAAGACAATGGAGTAAAAATTCATTTTAAGTATTTCTTTAGAGACCGGATCCAAGCAGTCTTCCAGTAATTGCTTTGGTTCCACAACATAACTTCAGAAATCGTCACAGACAAAAAAATATGCACAAGAATTTCTGATCTCAAAAATCAGAGAAAGGAAATTCAGCATTTTTGACTAAAACCATTATTAAGTAAGCAGCCCAGAATTACACAGGACTAAGGTAGAAATGAACCTGTATAAATGAGCAGAGAACACTTTTTGAAACTGTGACTAAGTAACTGGAAATACATGAGAAAAAGCCATCGTCATTTAACATCCATTCTCCCTGTTGGATGGTTTAACAGGGTCTGGTGAGCCACAGGGCCATTGTGCTTCATGGTCAGCTTTGGCATGGTTTCTCCAGCTGGATACTCTTCCCAACACCAACCACTTTAGTGTGTGCTATACTAATTCAGCTCTTTTCTCACCATATCGGCCAAAATATACCCTCCTTAATTCAGATTACACTTCCTACAACATGCCAGGTAAACCCACAAAATGGAGAGTCCTCAGAACTGTTGTGGCTATCATTTTTATATGGGAAGACAATGGCACACGTCAGCAGGGCCCAGAGTACAATGTGGTTAGAAAATGACCACTTCTATATCATACACTAAGGCTATATAATGTTTTCTGATCTATTTGGTTTCTTTTCAGTTTGATCAAACTTGACTGGACTTAGTTGTGGCAGCATACACAACTGCTAGGGTGATGACAATACAAAAGAGATGCTAACGGATAAGAAACAAATGTTTTAAAAGAGGTGGAGCGGAAAGGAAATTTGCTAAGTGACTGCATACAAAGCCAAAAGAGAAAATTTTCCACTTGTATTTAGTCGTGTCGATGTACATAATTCTACAAGTCTGCTGAATCAGATGACAAGCTATTATTTGGTTAGGAATCATCATCATCATCATCATCATCGTTTAACGTCCGCTTTCCATGCTAGCATGGGTTGGACGATTTGACTGAGGACTGGTGAAACCGGATGGCAACACCAGGCTCCAGTCTGATTTGGCAGAGTTTCTACAGCTGGATGCCCTTCCTAACGCCAACCACTCAGAGAGTGTAGTGGGTGCTTTTACGTACCGAGAATAAAAAAACTGGCACTCTGTGATGACAAAGTGCTCCAGTTGATCCGAGCAACAGAACAGCTTGCTCGTGAAATTAACATAGAAGCGGCTGAGAACTCCACAGACAAAGTGTACCTTAAACGTAGTTCTCAGGGAGATTCAGCATGACACCGAATGTGACAAGGTTGGCCCTTTGAAAATACAAAGTACAACTTGTAGAAGTCGTACCCCAATTTTTAAGTTAGGATCAAGTATAAAATGGCGTGACTTATCCAAAGAAGAATGATGAAAAATTTAACAATGTTGGGATTGGTTTTCCAATGACTTTATAAAGAACTACTTACCAGGTCGGCCAAGAACAATGTAGAAATCCATGCCATAGATACCAATGTTGGGATCATACTTAATTCCTAAATCAATGTGTTCTTGAATACCAAACCCAAAATTGCCAGTCTCAGAGAAATTGGACTTTCTCAATTCATATTCTCTAACCTGGAAAAGAAGAGAACCAATAACAACATTAATCCTGCAATACAAGACAATCAGCAGCAGACAAAATGGAAAGCTTCCTCGCCCACGACAATATTCACGCCCCTTGCACGGATTCAAGTTTTCTATACGAATCTGCATCTAACATGTACAGCCACTCTTGCAACCACTTTCTACTGGCCCATAAAAATGGTGTGGAGTATACATCATATAAAATATGAAAAGAATTCTCTAAAATAACACCCCACCTGGACCCTGATCAAAAACGACTTAACTTGGTTCTTGTGTCTCGTGCACCTACAAAGAAGTGAGGGTACTCAGTTCCCATGCACCTAAGGTGAATTCCATTCTTACAACACAATTGAACAATAAATCTGTTCACTACATGAAAGCCCTTGTATGCCACCAAGCCCGCAAGAGAGGTCCCCACATGGACAAACAATCTATCACTTATGCCAAAAAAAATCAAGAGAGTATCTACGTGGTCAATCAAATACCAACCAAATGTCCATCCAATTACATGCTGAAAAGTAAGGACATTAGACAATGTACTTCTCCGTACTCTATGAATGAAGACAATTTAATGGTCAGAATGATTTTTATTGTAGCTCTGTTCAGTCAGAGTTTAATGCCAAGGTCAAAGGTTACAAGTACAAAACTTTGAAACCAACAAAATATAACTGACATGTTGACCAACCAAGATCCACTTTGCCAACGACTTTAGCATCTTCTATAATAAAATATTTGCACAAACCCCACCCCATCTCCCAACTTCAAGGTATAAAAACTACAAAGGATTCTGTGTCGTGATTAAACAGAACATAATACCAATAACAAGTGAATGATAGCCTTGTTGCCCTCAACCAGACTAAGCAAACTGTCGCCCATAGGACATTCTCAAAGGATCACCTAACATAAAAATTCAAAATGTTAATAAATACATTTGATAGAGTTGTCTGAATGCTAAATCGTTGACAACCTTTCATAACCCAGTGACCCCTTTCACTGAATTGTCTATTATATATGACCTTCTCCACAGGTTTTGCGATAATATCCCATCCAGCTAGACTAGCCCCTTTTTCGATGTGCATCCTAGTTAAATTTCTATATGAATTATGAAAGAAATGAAATAACTCATGAATCCCATTCTGGCTTACTAATAACATGTGCCATTTATACTTTGATGTTAATGCAACCAATTTACAAAGAGTCTCAAACATTGTAGAAATAACTGTAATTCAAAGAACTGAAGGTTTGTCTCAGTCAATCCAACACAGAAAAACACCTGTGAGATGAGGTAAAATACTTAAGTAAAAGCATTAGCACTTTCACCTCACATTTAGATATAACCGTTTAGATCCAATAGTTACCTGGAAGAGTTTAGATGGATGCTTCTTTTAATATGAGCAAAACTTTACCTAATTGCATTTAGTCATAAACTAATTAACAAGTCAATTGAAAATAAGGACATGCAACTACGACTGACCATTTACTGCCCCTTGTGCAATTATAACCTTCCTCAAAACCCTGAAATGGTGCTGCTAACTTACCTTAAGACCTCTCTCCAAAATCTCCTCGGCTTTGGCACCACGGACAGTGCAGTGGACAGCAATTTTTTCATTTCTCCTTATACCAAAGGATCTAACGGTGTACCTGGCTGGTAAAAAATAATAAACAACCTTTCAAAGAAAAATTGTAGCCATTTTAGCACAAGCATACAAATACAAAAAAAAAAAAAAAAGATAGTCATGTCGAGAGGAAAAAATACAAGGGAGGGGGGACCTGTTATCGAATAATTTCATTTATCTAGTTAGACCATGACTAAATAGACACTGTTGTGGCTACATGGTTAAGAGGCTTGCCTGCCAACCCTATGGCTGCAGGTTCAGTCTCACTGTGACACTTTTGGGTAAGTGTCAACTATAGCCCTGAGCCAATGACAGGTGGCCAAGATTTTTGGCAATATGCAGTGCTTGAGTAGAAGACCCATCAAGACAAGTGAAATCGTAGTTGTGGCAGACACCCATTACACTCTCGGAGCAATTGACATTAGAAAGGGCAGCCAACTGTAGAAACCATGCTCAATTAGACTGGAGTCTGGTGCAGCTCCTGTTTGCCAGCATGAACGGACAGTAGATGATGATATATATATTTATGAATGTTTGTGCTGCCTTATCTTGATATCATGTGCTTTTTGTAAATGGATGTCATTCGCTTCCAATATTCTACAAAGACATGTCTGGTCATGGGGAAAGATTACCTCACTTTGAAGGTTGGCAACCAGCCAGAGAAAACCTGTTTCATCCAACACATGCAAGCAGCAATGATGGTGAGAGCCAACACCACTAGTGACATCATCCCTCAACGTTTTTCAAGTGTCACGTTGATACAATTTTACTTACCTTTTGAAAATACAGGTTGCTGGCCTGTGAGCTGCTCCAATACCTTGGCAGCACGAGTGAGCCTATCACCAGATTCTCCAACACAAATATTCAAGCATAATTTCTGGATGCGGAGCTGTCGCATTTGATTGTTAGCTCGTTTGTCATCCTTGTCGACCTAATTGGGTGAATTATAGAAAAGAAAGGACCATTTACATCACTCATAGTTTCCATCTTTAGCAACATTTTATATTGGCGACACTGAAGGGTGGGGGCAGGCGTATATCGGCTATAATTTCGGATACGTATTTGTTCCACAAAGTGAGTAGGAAGCTTCTAAGTGCAAGATCGACTACTTGAATTTTCATCAAAATAAAAATCAAACACGAAATAATTCTGTAAATGTTGCACTATTTTAAACTCGATTTTAACTGAAAATTCTGGCGTGTGACTTAGTCCAAAATAAAGATCTGTTCAAATAATAAATTCAATACTACGATTTCGATTAAAAAGAAGATAATGATAAAAAATGGTTCGTTGGAATAACTTTTATCATTTAGGTCTTGCTCTACAAAACTGGTCTGGTATAAAATTAACAACACTTGTCTTGCCGTCTCCTTTGAAATGCACAATGAAGAGGTCACGCGAAAAAGAAATTTTAAAATTTACAATAATCCGATTAAATCTATTTATAAATTTGAGTGAAC
>NC_068984.1:146454547-146459000 GCF_001194135.2 Octopus bimaculoides | reverse complement strand
GAATGGACATTTAACACTAAACCATAAATATTTAAAATACAAAACAAATACCAATAAAATAAAAAACAGAAAATATCGACAACACAGACATTTCAATGTTCGTTTCGGTCGATGCCAGCCCCGCCGACTGGCCCCTGTGCTGGTGGCATGTAAAAAACGATGCCAGTGCCACCTGACTGGTTCTTGTGCCGGTGGCACGCACCCACTACACTCTCGGAGTGGTTGGCGTTAGGAAGGGCATCCAGCTGTAGAAACCTTACTAGACCAGATTGGAACTTGGCGCAGCTTACTGTCTTGCCAGTGCCCAGTCAAACCGTCCAACCCGAGCCAGCATGAAAAACCTCATATTCGTTTGAAATGTAAATCTAATGACGTAGAGATATTAACTAATTACTTGTTAAGATAAGTCTTCAAACTTTGGAAAAGGGGTCAGCAATGTTGAGGTGTAGTCGGAAGAAATGCCGTCAAGCATTTATATATTTTTAATCTTGAAAGGTGCACTTGAAATTGCAAACAGCAGAGGACTTTAAACTGATTTTAATAAAATTATTTTAAATGTTTAACACCTTGGCTTCAACTGGTTCGACCATAAATCTATTGGCATAACTACACAAGTGGGACCCAGCCACACTTCCAACAACTCCGAATTAACATTTTTCAAAACATATTCTCATATAATCGTAATGTATACTTTTTCTAAGAAATTTCATTTAAAAATATTGCTTTTTCAGAAAGTTATGAGGAAACAAAGCTGGTCGGGGTGGAGCACATTTCTCTAATTTACCACCCTACCAAACATTTTTGGTAGGGTAAATGAAATCTAAATAATTAATATTGGTAGACAGTCCTGATACCAATTAACAAAAGGATGGGAAATACAGAATTCCACACGCGGTGGAAACAAAATCGAGAAATAAAATAAAATAAAAATTATGAACAACACGTGTTGGAGAAATGAAAAATGGAAATGTTTGAGGAATAAAAAAACTAAGACTAACTTATTAACGATCCGCCAAATTATTTTGCTGGGATTTAATTAAAACAATTTAGAAAAATTATTGATTCCAATCATTTTGGTTAATTCCACGAATTGTTCTTTTACCGCGATTTCTCAAATTATGTCACAAGAGAGGAGGCTTGAAGCAAATCTTAATTGTGTAATTATGATTATATTAAGCATTATTATAATTAAACTGTTGTACATTTCAGTGAAATTGAAGAAAAAGGAAAAATCTGTGGTGGTGGTCATGACTATGACGACGACCTCAAGAAAATCATTAAATTTCCTTTGAATGTTGTAATTTAGGAAAAGTTGTTGGGAGTGCGTTGAGTAAAGTAATTTCATAACCTAAAATAAATCGCCCCATATTAAATATCATTGATGTAAAGAAAAAGAAAATCCAATTCCTTTAAATTATAAAAGGTTTAAAGAGGAAAAACCTGGGAGAACGTGATAAACACGTATTTCGCAAGTCATGAGGAGAGACGAGCCAGAAAAATTGTTTATTTATAAAGAAAGAGTTAAAATAATGTTTTAAAATCTACATGAAAGTAAAACATATTTCTGTAATTTTATTTTAGAATAAATAAAATCGAGAAGGAATACGTTTTAATGGAAGGATTAAAAAGATTTGACACAGAAAAATGTTAAAAGCAACTCACCGTCATTTTGTTTAAACCGGAAAGGAATGTGATGTGAATTGTGGGTAATATATATTTCTAACTAGCTTTCGTATTTAAAAAGTTATTTTTGTTCATCAACGTGTGGTAAGTATTTTATAATTATTTTAATTAATTAGTAGCTATTTCTAAAAAATAATTTGGTTTGATATATTTTGACCTAATTGTTTTGTCATTTTCGAACTTCAGCTGTTGCCATGCCAACTGAGAAAGCATAAACCGAGGCAAAATGGATTCCACAGCAGGTGGATCCACCCTGTATGGGATGGAAAAGCATAATAGCGAAATACTTCCTGTGTACGAACCCGATGTCAATTCAGATGACCCTGAAGAAAGGATACTTGCCAGAAGATTAAGAATTGAACGAACAATAGAACGGTATGAACAGAAATGCGTGTGTGATCACAGACACTACGGCAACGTAGCTCTTTCTATCGACTTAGTGCGCGAATATTTATGTGAAGTTATTGAACATTATTAAAGGCTGCGTTTTAAACGGAACACACAAAATGCACTCACACACACACAGACGTATATCATGTAATCGGCCATCGGATGTTGTTATACATCGCCGATCACAATGCTTTTTGCCTCGTCTTGGCTAACCGTCGTAGGGTTACCCATTTCCAGTGGACTTGAGCAACGTGAAATGAAGTGTTTTTCTCAAGAACACAATGCACCACCTGGTCCTGGAATCGAACCCTCAATCTCGCAATTGGGAGTGAAACACTCTAACCACGAGGCTATGCAGCCTCGTACACACACACACACACACACACACACACACACACACATACATACATATATATATATATATATATATATATATATATACCCGATGTATGGTCTTACTGCTAGTATATATATATATATATATATATATACACACACACACACACACATCGAATGTTTTTTTGCTGTTCACTAAATAATATTTACACATTTGATGGCCAATTTGTTTAATTTTTCTCCTATGTTACGCCTAATTTTCCTTTATATCCTTTATTCGTTTAATAACACTCATTCGCTCTGTAAATAAATTTAGAATGATATCAAGCACTCGATGACAGAGTTAGAATTTATGAAGAAACCCAGTATTATGACAACTTAAACAAGCCTCATAAAAGTCTTCAGTTTATTGCAGACATATCAGAAGATTCCGTGCCTTTCAATGACAGTGAACTGGATTACACAACCAGTATTTACTGGAAAACACCCCTTTTCATATGTATATTGTACCTCACTCCAGGGGCATATATACTAGGACTAAACTGGTTTCAAATTAGGGCACAAGGACAGTAATTTTGGGGAAGGGACAAGTCGATTACATCGACCCCACCCCCCATGCTCAACTGGTAATTATTTTATCTCCCCCACCCCCTGAAAGGTAAAGTTGACCTCAGAACAAAAAGATGGGGCGAAATGTCACGAAGCATACTGCCTGGAGTGGGAATGGTTCTGCCAGATTTTGCCACTTTATGCTTGAACTAAATTAAATGAAAATATATATGGCAACTTTCAATGAAAAATGAGAAAAAGATTATGAAAGATTTTGTAAAGATTGACATGTGCGAGGGGCAAATATGCAATGAAAAATAAAAGGGTTAATATTTGTGTACATATATGTATGTGGGGGGAGAAGGGTATGCATTACAATATTTAATTTCCCTCTGTTTTTTTTATTTTTCGTTACCAGTACAAAAAAAGGAGATGAGGTTGAACCCCCTCCAACAGATGTCAAAGAGGAAATGAGTAAAGCTGTACAGCAGATTGAAATGAGTCGTCAACGATTAAAGAAATTGGAATGTGATGGCTCACAGTTGGTGACTAACATCCACACGGCAGGAGATTCTCGGGAGAGTCAACGAAGAATACAGTATGAGGAATCTTCACGATTAAGGTAAGGTTGGTGACAAGAAGGCATCTGGCTATAAAAAATCTGCACCAAAAATACTCTCCAACCCAGACAAACATAGACAAATGGAGGTTAAATGATGAGAATGGTTACTCAGATTTAATGCTTATTTAGTCTCGTTAATTTAAATTAATCATGCATTATCTCTTAGTTTCAAGATTTCTATGATGTGATTCTTTATTTTTAGAATGACATTGTAGGATAGGTGTGAGAGATCAGATCTGGCCAGCTTGAAGAGAAAGCTCAAGACTGAAAGAGGTAGAAAAAAAAATTGATAAAAAATTTCCTGTGCCCCAACAACAAAGATGCTATAGGAATAATTTAACTTGACTTGAAACATTCATTAAACATTGTTATTAGTCTTAATTGTCATTTAATTATTATTTTTTCTTTAATTCTTGTTGCAGAAAAGAAAGAATGGAACATGAAGCTAAAACTTCAGCTGAAAGATTTGAAGAGGTGAGAGATTGTGATATTCTTGTTGTAAGAAACTAATCCAGGCTTTAAAATGGATAAAAGAAAAAAAAAACATTGTTAGAAGTGTTCAAAATTCCTTGGATCAGTAAGAAACCCTAAACTTATGCCATATTTAGAACAATTTAACTTTTGGTACTAATCTTTCTGCGCAGAGATGGCTGTGTGGTTAAGAAACTTGCTTTGCAACTATGTAGTTTCAGGTTCAGTCCCATTACACAGCACCTTGGCCAAGTGACTTGTACTATAACCATGGGCCAACTGGTGCCTTGTGAGTAGACAGAAACTGTGCAGAAGCCTATTGTATGTATGTGTATGCGTGTGTATGTATGTATGTGTGTATATATATATATATATATATGTATATATATATATATATATATA
>NC_068984.1:146454333-146454537 GCF_001194135.2 Octopus bimaculoides | reverse complement strand
GTTGCCAGTGCCGCTGGACTGGCTCCTGTGCAGGTGGCACGTAAAAAGCACCATTTGAGCGTGGCCGTTGCCAGTATCGCCTGACTGGCCCTTGTGTCAGTGACACGTAAAAGCACCCACTACACTCTCAGAGTGGTTGGCGTTAGGAAGGGCATCCAGCTGTAGAAACTCTATCAAATCAGATTGGAGCCTGGTGTAGCCATC
>NC_068984.1:146449232-146454323 GCF_001194135.2 Octopus bimaculoides | reverse complement strand
AGAAACTCTATCAAATCAGATTGGAGCCTGGTGTAGCCATCTGGTTTCACCAGTCCTCAGTCAAATCGTCCAATCCATGCTAGCATGGAAAGTGGACGTTAAACGATAATGATGATGATATATATGAATTTATCTATAAATATAATATGTGTATGTATATATATATATATATATATATATATATCATCATCATCATTTTATTCCATGGCTGTCTGCCTTTTCTGTTGCCAACCTTCACCTATTTCCAAGCAAAGTAATATTCCCCAAGCCTGGACATGCTTCCTTGGAAGATAGGAAATGAAGGACATCCCCTTTTATGACTGTAACACTTGCTTATAACTGTCACACGATGTTTGTCCATCCATCTAAGCTTTTCTTTGACCCCTATTGCTTGGAAAGTTGTGGGGTTAGAGTCATTATGCACCTCCACCATAGTCTCCTGTCAGAAGCAACCGTCATTACACTTTCCTGCTGGATTCCCAACCATGACCAACCAACTGAAATTATGGATATTATCCAACCATCTCATTCTTGGTCTTCTTCTAAGTCTTCTGCCAGAAAAAAGTTTAAATTCTTTGGATTTCTTTCTTGTTTAAAAGAATTGTTATTTTTCTTTGATGCTAATATTTTAATTTTAATTTCATTTCCATATGAAATAATGTTTCTGAATTGAATAAGATCAACAAAAAATGGGAGATAGCAATGCAAAAGGACGTCCCTCATTCGCTCTTTGAGGTAATCTTCTTCTCT
The DNA here is from genome assembly GCF_001194135.2 of Octopus bimaculoides. Classification (NCBI taxonomy): domain Eukaryota; kingdom Metazoa; phylum Mollusca; class Cephalopoda; order Octopoda; family Octopodidae; genus Octopus; species Octopus bimaculoides. The sequence goes on along the minus strand of NC_068984.1, from coordinate 146,453,573 downwards.
TCTTCTTCTTTTTTTTTCTTTCTTTCTCATTAATTAATGTGCTTTATCAAACTATTAATTAAATGTTAATTCTGCCTTCAAACATTGAGCTTTATAGGCTGCTTTCCATGGTGTTTAAGTGACTGAGACCACAGCACTCCCCTAAGTGGGACATGAGTCTGGGACATCACAGAGTTACTGAATGGCCTGGAGCCAGATTCAAATGAAGTGTTTTGCTCAAGGATGCAATGCACAGCCTGGTTTGGAAATCAGAACCACGTTCTTATGGCTGGAAGTACAGTATCCTAACCATTAGGTCATACAGCTTCACTTAATAAATGGTAATTTTTACTAAAAAAAGAACCTTGCCCAGACTGGCTTTTTTAGGCACAGGTCAACCCAACTGATCATTGTCATCATCATCATCAACATTACCATCATCATGGTGATTATCCTATTACTCATACGCCAACCATGGGCTTTGTGTTTAACATCTGCAGCTTTTCAACCTCACTCGTATGATTTTGTTTGGTTGGACAACTGTGAATTGCCCCCCCCCCCACCAAGACCATCATGTACACACTATTGTCATGTTAAAGATGGTGATGATGATGATTATAAAGAGGGGGAAGGAAATAGGAATGACAAGGAGGACAAAGATGAAAAGTGGTGATGATGATGATGATGATTGTGGTTGTGGTGATGATGATGATGATTGCAGCTGTGGTGATACAAGCATGTAACTATATCTACATCTTCTTTTGTTTCTCCTTTTCATCCAGGCTCTAGAAGAACAGAAGAAGGCATGTGATGTTTTATTGGAAGAAAAAAATAAACTGATCAGTGACTTCCAGGTGGTAAGAAACAAGTTTTTCTTTGAGAAACAAATCCTGTTCCATTTCTAAGGATTTGTTTGGGAGTAACACCATTTCAAAATTCTTTCTACATGGGGTGAAATTTCGTATTCACAATTGAAGATAGGAATCTTTATAATTGAAAGATTCAACCAATTTTTGTATACATTTGTTTTATATGATTATGTTTACTCCTGTGTTTTCTGTTTTGAGAATAAAAATCTTGAAATATCTACCATTGCAGGAGTTGAAAAAGGTGGATGACAATTATGTAAAAGACCTGAAGAAACAGGCCGACGATATTGACCTGTTGGTGGAACGGATGGAAGAACAAATCAAAGTACAGAGAAAAGCGTTCAGGGATGAACTTGACGAGATTGAGGTGACTCATTTGATTAATACGGGGAAAAGAGTGACTGAGGTCTTTATTCAAAGAACAGAAAATGTGTGTGTGTGTGTGTGTGAATATATATCCTCAGCATCATCATCATTTAACATCCAAGTTCCAGGAAAGCATGGATTGGAAGGTTCAGTAGGATTCGGTGAGTCAGAGGACTGCAGCAGCCTCCATTTGTTTTGACATGGTTTCTATGGCTGCAAATGCCTTTCCTGGAACCAACCACTCTACAGAGTGTAAATGGATGGTTTAGTTCTGACACCAACACTGGTGAGGTCACCAAATAACTCGGAAGACAAACCCTCTTGACTGAGTGGAGGGTGTAGTAGAGATAGCAACGGCTTTGTACCAGGTGAGGATAAAATAAACTATTATAGGGAAACAGGAACAGGGGTCTTACTGTGGAGGATGTATATGAGTATCCCACCTGGAAAAAGGGGAAAAGGGGTTATGGCACAGCCTCAAAGTACAGGAGGAGATGTGAACTGCATGGTGACGTAGTGCCACATAGAAGCATTCAGTTCATGCTATCAAGGGTTGGCATCAGGTAAGGCATCCAGCCATAGAAACCATGCCAAGGTAGACTTTGGAGATCAATACAGTCCATAGATACATTGGATCCATCAAAACATCCAACTCCTGCCAGTGTGGAACAAGACAGCCAGCTGGCAGAATGGTTAACACGCCAGGCAAAAAGGCTTAGCAGTATTTCATCTACTGCTACGTTCTGAGTTCAAATTCCGCCAAGGTCGACTTTGCCTTTTGGGGTCGATAAATTAAGTACCAGTTATGCACTGGGGTCAATCTAATCGACTTCATCCCTTTGTCTGTGCTTGTTTGTCCCCTCTATGTTTAGCTCCTTGTGCGCAATAAAGAAATAAGTATTGAACAAGGGTGCTAAATGATGATGCATAGGAATCAGAAAATGTAGGTGGATAAGGGTGCAAGTGCAAAGGGACAGGGGATTAGAAATGGGGAGACAAGGACCTTACACCGAAAAAAAAAAGGTAACAATATTTTATTTATTTGGATTTAGAGAGTCTACTTAAGAGAACGGGAGGAGATTATGAAAATGCACCGCCAGAAATGGGACAAGAAGATGAAAAAACGTCGAGACAAAGAACTGGAATATCTGGAAATTAGTCAGAAACGTATTGGAGAATATGAAGAATTAATCCACCAAGTTCGGATCCAAGATGCTGAAGAGTACCAAAAAGTGAAACTGAAGCTTGAAACTGAAGTCCAGGTAAGAGATTCTCTGTTGTAGAAAGAATGGTTTATATATACGCATTGAAGGTTATGGTGTAATTCTGAGTAGGTTATGAAACAGCTGTAAGCACTACAGAAGCATTAAAACTCTTCTTGCCTGTTGCTGTTCTTTGTTTCAGTTGCTTTTATATTTGTGTGTGTGTGTGTGTGTGGAGAGAGAGAGAGAGAGAAAGAAAGAAAGAAAGAGAAAATATCTTCAGTTAAAATTGTATCCAGGGCCTGACATATCCTTCCATTGCCTATAAAGCATTTAACAGTAATTCTTCCAGTGAATGATGGAGTAATGTCTGAGACAGAAGTGATGCTCACCGCTATTGTTTGATTGGTAGCTTATAAATTAGAAGTATAAGAGTTAATTCTGACTGCATGTTAGTTACTTTATTTAATCATTTAATTATTTTATATTTCAACAACTTGAGACATGTAAAAAAGGGTATCTTTGTCAAACTAAATAAGCTTTATGCTCTGACATTTTAAACTGACGCTTATCAATTCTGATGTGCTTATTTTTTGTATGGCTAAGTTTAGTTTGGTTTGGAGTATTTCAATGACAGATATCTTTCCCTTACAATGTCTTTGTCATACTCTGGCAGAATTTTAAAAAATTATTTGTGCGACCATCTACTAATGGAAGGTCTTCATAGAATTATTGCATGTCATTTCCTAGAATACACAAATAAACTCAAAGACACAATTATTGTTTAGTAACAGGTCAGCTCTGATCGAGCAATTCTAAATTATATTCAGTGTTGTTGTTGTTATTATTATTATTATTATTATTATTCAGGTCACTGCCTGGAATCGAACTCGGAATCTTGGGGTTAAGAGTGCGGGCTACTAACCCCAAGATTCCGAGTTCGATTCCAGGCAGTGACCTGAATAATAATAATATTCAATGTGTTGTGTTTTTTTTTTCTTTGTTTTTTTTTTTAATGATGCTAAAGTGTGATGCCTAGAAGATTTAACTGCTGGTTGTAGATCAAAACGAGTAGGTAAAGACTCCCTTGATGCTGCTGTCCTTTTGTTAAGCTTTGATTGTTGATGGTAATTCAAGAAATATAAACTGATGACTTGATTAATTGATTAAAGATAAACTGATTGACATGTATATATTGTTAATTAGTACAAAACATTTGAACTTAATTAATTTCCTGTACAGAATCTTGAACAACTCCTTCAGAGGTTAAGGGCCACTTGTCAGTTGAACCAGGAAAAACTGGAATACAACTTTCAAGTTCTGAAAAAGCGAGACGAAGAAAATACTATAATTAAGTCAAAACAAAAACGAAAAATTACCAGGTAAGGCATTAAGTAAAGGGCAAAGGGCATTTGTTTTTAAAGGGTCATTGAGGGTTTCCTTGATTGGCCCCTAACAACTATCCCTCCCATTTTGGGAAACTTGTTACTTGTTTTTGTAGTTGCTTTTTTCACATCGTGGATAAATATCTCTTGCACACACACAAACACCGCTGGGATGAACTTTTCCTTTCGTCCTTGCTCAGTTGATAAAGTAAAGTACAAGCTGAGTACCAGAGTTGATGTAATTGACGAACCCCTCGCCCTAAAATTCTTGCTCTACTGCCAACATTGGAAACAAAAAAGTGGCAAACAAACTGAATCAGAAACACAGCAGATAAAAATGCTTATAGATTATCTCCCTTGCACTGGCTTCTTTTTTTTTGTATTCTTCTACAAAAGTTTATTGATAAAACGATAGAATGGCAAGCGCAGAAAAAATAGTGTCTCGACTTTAATGATGGAACCAAAAGTTGATAAAGCTATAAATAATAGTATATAAATATTGCATTAAAAAAAACCCTTGGATAGAAAAAGCCGAAGACC
>NC_068984.1:146425412-146448970 GCF_001194135.2 Octopus bimaculoides | reverse complement strand
ATATATACAGACACACATACGCACGCACACACACGCACACACACACACATTTCTATTCTTCTCATTCCTTCTGCATTTGGAATATTAATGATAATACTAATGTGTATAGAGAGATTTTTAATGAGTTTTATAAGTTGCTGTGGTAATTAAAAAGTAATGATCAGATATTCACAGAATTCAGTCATCCAACAACTCGTTGGTGCCAATCATGCCAAATAGGAGGGAGTTTGCTGCTCAATCAATTTGAATTGGGAGCTGGAAGCCTAATGCTGTATCACTCAGTTATTTTACTGAGTGATACAGCATTGTATGACTGAGTGTAATGTATCTCTGAGTAAGAAAGTGTAGCCATATCTTGGATTACCAAGGTTTTATAATATTTTCCAGGCTTCAAGATGTTCTGAATAACATAAAGAGCAAGTTGGCAAAGCAGGAGAAACACTTCAAGTAGGTATCCATAGTAACCTATCGTTTTGGCTGATTATTTATTTATTTTTTTGTATTTTTTTTCTGTCATCCTTTTCCTTTTCTCTTTTTTGTTTTCCATTTCTTTTTACTTTATTTTTCCCTTTCTTGTTATTGTTGTTAGCTATGTTGTTAAGAAGCTTGCTTGCTTCCCATTCATGTGGTCTCGAGTTCAATCTCACTGTGTGGCACCTTAGGCAAGTGTCTTTTACAATAGTCCTAGGCTGACCAAAGCCTTGAGAGTGGATTTGGTAGATAGAAACTGAAAGAAGCCCATCGTATGTGTGCATGTGTGTGTACCCTTGTCACATGATTTGACTTACTATTCTCAATGCTAAAGGGTTAATGAATTTTCTGTAGTTCAAGAAAAAAATTAATACAGTTTTGGTTTCTACTTTCAGAGAAGAAAATCAACAACTTACAGATGATTACAAGCGTCTGACAGAACAGTTCCAAGACTTGGAAAAACGAGCAAAGTATTTATTTTACCATTTGTGATTCTTCATTTCTTGTATTATATTTGAGTATACAATGATATATTATGCAAAAGGATTAATTGAAAAACAGTAATTAAGCATCGAAAAGAATGGAGTGCTGTCCAAGATTGATGATTGTGGTTGGTTGGCGTTAGGAAGGGCATCCAGCTGTAGAAACTCTGCCAAATCAGATTGGAGCTTGGTGCAGCCTCCTGGTCCACCAGTCCTCAGTCAAATCGTCCAACCCATGCCAGCATGGAAAGCGGATGTTAAACAACGATGATGTGAAAAGAAAACATCTAAAGAAATAAACTGTACTTCCAGTTGAACTTCACTGAGAGAGAGAGAGAGAGTCCTAAGGGTTGGATATGTAGTGGTTAAAGGTGTATCAGAGGGTGTTGAGGTAAACAGAGGCGATTGGCATGTGGATGCCTTCGAAGTAAATGAATGACATTGATTTATAGTTAAAATAATTTATTTATGGGACTTGCATTTGCTATTGGTATACACAATTCTTCACTGCATGTATTTGTCATCAACTGCTACGAGTTGAGAAGAATAAAAACAGGGTACATTTATGGATGTGATGTGTTAGAACTGAATATGTTTTGTGTCTGTGTCTGCGTCGTTCATCTGAGAGAGTAGAAGGCTGTCTCGTGTGCAAATCCTTTTCTGCCTCTCTGTCTTTCTGTCTGTCTCTCTGCTGACCACGGTATTTATAACAGCCATGGCAGCTAGAAGGACTGACATACTGCAGGAGAGATTGTGTCTAAATAGGTCATCTCCTGTCCATTTGAACTTCGTCTGACATGGCTGAGGTCGTAGGTCAAAAGGAGATGATTTTTTGACAGGACAAAGCAAATTTCTTTCACACCTGTTCCTTCGTGGTGGCTCAGTCAAGCAAGAATCCTTAGATTCAGTTTCGAATCTAAGCTTGGTGGAAAGAAGTGTTAGTTTTTACAGACTTTATCCTTTGATTGTCCAAAGTGTTTTCATAAATTTACCCTAAACCTTCATGCTTGATTTCAGACTTTTGAGCAATCCTTGTTTCATTCCTTCTCATTTAAGTCCCAAGTTGCTCTGGTGGTCGGAAAAAAATTGGGAATGTGTAACATATACGATCCATGAATGACAGTGAAAAATATGTCCTCTGCATCATATGTAATACACAGAACAGGCAAAGGGTTAAGGATAATGAGACTCAAAGTTGAGATGATAGATAATCATCTATGGTGGTGGTGGTGGTTTAATTGGTTGAATTAAAACCTAGTGTATTACTGGTATTTATTATATCCCCATTCCTACACCCTGGGTGAGAAATACAAAAAGCCTCAATACTACTCTACACGTAGTATTTTCTCCTCCTTTTCTCTGAAATACAGCATCCAATTCTATGATTTTCAGACATTTCATGGCTATCGATCTGAAGAAATTCCACGACTTATGGTGTCTGAATGAAGATATTTGTAAAGACTTGCTACTGAATGGAGTTCTCAGTGCCCAGCGCGTGATCTATATCCAGCAGTTGGGATTAGAGTGGAAAGAGCCAAACGTGTAAGTATTCATGATGAAGGAATGTCTTGGTTGTTTCCAGGAACAATAGAAGTCTGTGTGAAGTTCTAAATACAAAATGTTCATTGTGAATGGTTCCTGTTGAATGGTCCAACCCATGCCAGCATGGAAAAGAAGAATGTTAGATGATGATGACAATGGTGATGATCGAGCACAAACTTGGTTGTGTGGTTTCAGGTTCAATCCAACTCTGTAGCATCTTGGACAAGTCTCTCAGCTTCTGGTCTACTGTTGCTTTATGTGTGAAATAAATATCCATGGGAGACCCATCTTTGCATATAGGAGGTGTCGAGGACCCTCCCCCTGGGGAAGAGGATTGGCCTGCAAGAGCCATGTACTGGTGCCACATGAAAAGCATTCATGCAATGCCACTTTAAAAGCACCCAGCATACACAGTAATTTGGCTGACATTAGGAAGGGCATCCAGCTGTAGAAACCATGCCAAATGGGACAATTGGATTCAGGTTCAGCTCTCCATCCTTGCCAGCTCCTGCCAAACGGTTTAACCGATGCCAGCATGGAAAGCAGTCATTAAATGATGATGATATATATATATATATATACATGCGCAGACGTGGCTCTGTGGTAAGAAGCTTGCTTCCCAACCACATGGTTCTGGATTCAGTCCCACTGCATGGCACCTTGGACAAGTGTCTTCTGCTATAGCCTCGGGCCGTCCAAAGCCTTGTGAATGGATTTGGTAAATGGAAACTGAAAGAAGACCGTCATATATATATATATATATATATATATAGATATAGATATAGATATATAGATATAGATATATAGATAGATAGATAGATAGATAGAAAGACAGACAGATAGATAGATAGATATGTATGTATGTATGTGTGTGTTTGCATGTCTGTTTGTCCCCCACCATCGCTTGACAAGCAATGTTGGTGTGTTTACATCCCCCATAACTTAGCAGTTCAGCAAAATAGACCGATAGAATAAGTACTAGACTTACGAAGAATAAGTTTGTTTGACTAAAGGTGGTGCTCCAGCATGGCCGCAGTCAAATGACTGAAACAAATGAAAGAATAAAAGAATATATATATATGTGTGTGTGATGCATATAGATGTGGATGGAACTTATGAAAGAGGGACCCAGGAAGGTATGAGGTAAAGTGTTTGAAGACTGATCTCAAGATACTGAGTGTTACAAAGGAGATGACAAAGGATTGAGGTGTCTGGTTCACTGCTGCAGTCAAGGAGACCTCACCCCTCTGTCTCAGCAGAAGTGATATCAGTGCTGGTGCCAGATAAAAGGTAGCCAGTGCACACTGTGGAAAGGTTGGCATTAGGAAGAGCATCCAGCTGTAGAAGTTCTACCAGAACAGATAATGGAACCCGGTGTGGCTCCTGGCCCTACTAGCTCTGGTCAAACCATCCAACACATGCCAGCATGGAAACAGACATTGAATGATGATGATGATGATGATGATATATAATTTTAATATAAGAAGATGAATTGAATAGAATCCTGTCACAGAATGTATGTGTGTGTGTATTACTCACAAGGCTTTGGTCTTCCTGGGGTTATAGTAGAAGATACTTGTCCAAAGTGCCATACAGTGGGATTGAACCCGCAACCATATGGTTGAAAGACACCCTTCTTAACTATACAATGACGCCTTTAAAAAAAAAGGTCATAGGCCATGCCCTTCATCCTCTGACAACACCTTAAAAAAAATATAGAACCATTCAGAAAGTTGAAATTGCTGCCATAAAAATTTTCTCTTCCAACAGATCTTTTACCGAAAATAAAGGACCAATAAAATTTGGTCAGATAAATCCTAGTTTTTCAGCAACCCAAATTTTGAGCCATGTTTTACTATCAAAAGGTAAGCTCTAATGCTTCTTTAGTTGTTGTTGTTGTTGTTGTTTTTGTAGCAAGTGATGCCATTAACTCTTAAGAAATTAATAAAAGAAATCACTATTCCTCTTGAAGGTCTTAGAATTTCATGATTCTTCACTCTACCACCTCTGCCATCATTGTCTTCATTATTATCGTTTTCCTTCGAGGACAGAATCATTACAGCATCAAAAAACAAAAATATCTTGCAGTATTTCGTTGCAATTCTTTATGTTCTGGGGTCAAATTTGCTTTCATCCTTTTGGGATCAGTAAACATTGTTCAAAGACTGGGGTCAGTGTTATCAACTAACCCCTCACAACAACTTTGTGACCTGAGCCCATCATCATCATCATCATCATCTTCATTGATGGTATTGATGGGAGAAATAAGAAAACGCCAACAGCAACAGTGACAGTCTTATTATTCCCATCAGTGCCAATACCATCTTCATCTTTTGCAGCTCTTGTTATCTCAATGCTGAACCAAACATGATTTGAGACCAAAATTTCATCCCCGGTGTCTGGTGTCTACAAACAAGCAGTTAATACAAGGGAGATAATCAATTCTTCATAATATTTGGCAGGATTAGAATTTTTAATTTAAAATTTAGGAATAACGTCAGGTTTTAAGTACTGGGTCTGGTCTGAGCACTTCTTGTGTAGACCTATTCTATATCTTTTTTGACATCTTCTTACCTGTTTCTATATAAACACACACACACACACACCTGTATTTTCAGAGGTGTATTGTTTTATATCCTTATTAGGAAATGTTGATGAAAGGCTGAAAAGCCTGAAAGATAGACCAGTCTTCCAGCCAATGACTTCTGCTGCAGAAATCGCATCTGCTGATGAGAATAAGAGAACGTCAAAAGATGAACGAATTGTCAAAATTGATGCCGCCAAAGCCAAAATCTTCAAGCAAATATCACCAATCACTGTCAAATCTATCTTAGAATTGATCTGTGATGAATCTGTGAGTTTTTAAGAATTTTATAATCAGCTGGATTTTCTCAGGTAGAGCAAAAAAATACATAGCATCATCATCATCATCATCATTCTGTTTATTATGTTGGCTTGAGTTGGATGGTTTGACAAGATCATCTGGTAAGCCCCTAGAAGATTGCATTGAGCTCTAATGTCAGCTTTGTCTTTGATTTCTATGGCTGGATGCCCTTTCTTCCTAGTGCCAACCACTTTACAGAGTAGACTGAGTGCTTTTTGAGATTGCCAAGTAATTTGCAAGACAGGGAAAGAACAGGAAAAATCCCTCTCAACTGCATAGTGGAATAGTATTTGAGAGGAGGGGCAGCTTTATGTTGGGTGTTGAGAAGATAAAGTATGACAGGAGCCCAAGCACAAGTGACTTACTATAGAGAAGATACATGATATTACAGCCTCATCATCATCATCATCATCATCATCATCATTTAATGTCGACTTTCCATGCTGGCATGGGTTGGATGGTTTGACTGAAAACTGGTAAACAGAGGAGCTGTAGCAGGTTCCAATTTGATTTGGCAGGGTTTCTATGGCCAGATGCCCTTCCTAATACCAACCATGCCAGGAGTGTAGTGAGTGTTTTTGACATGCCACTGGCATGGGTGCCATTGACCTGACACTGTCATCGGCCGCGACTATGGTCTCACTTGGCTTGACAGGTCAACACAAGCATGGTATATTGCCAATGGTCTTGGTCACCTGTCACTGTCTCCATGAGGCCTAACACTTGAACAGTACATATATGACATGTGTGTATACATAGTATTATGTTCTCTCCATTTCGTCCTCCATGTCAATTCCAGGCAATAAAAACTGGTCGATGGAGAAGTGGAAAAATGGAATGAAAAATTGGTAGATTAAAGGTCCTACAAGATAGATGGACACAATAGAAGTGAACACATATACATTGTAGTGTACAAAGAGGAGAAAAGTACTCAATACTTTTAGTAGAGTTCCTTGATTGATTCAAAGCTGAGGATTCACTTCACTGCTATTCTTTTAGATTCCGGGGGATGGGGGGGGGGCTCAACTTTGATCAGAGTTAAATAAACCCTAGGCATTGCCCTGTAATAATGATAAAAGCAATAATTTAAGTAACTCACATTTGTTATTGAAATATTTTCAGGATTTTCTTATTGAATTAAAACTGAACACTTTGTTGGAAAATCTCGAGAAAGATGAGAGAATGTTAATGAAACTCGACAGTGTGTTTTCTGTAAGTTGACATTTCTTTCTAAATATTTCTTCTTCTTCCTCTCTGTTTTAGATAAAATAAAGTGTAAACTTTCCAATATTGGATTCTCTCCTTATTCTGCAGAATAAGGACCCTCATTCAATGTTAGTTCAATGTTTTATCTTGTCGTCTCATATGGGAATTCAAACCTATCCAAGATTTGCCAGTCTGGTTCCTGACATTGCAGTTGTGGTTTACATCATTTTCTCTGGGCTCTTTTCTCCTTCATGGTGTTGATCCTGTTTGCCTCAAAGTCGGAGATGTTTTGGCTTGCATGAGCTTCTCCACTGGGCTCTATTCAGTGCTTCACTTCCTGACAGATATTTCATTAACACAATCAAATACTAATGGAAATTATGCAAAAAATTTACTTGCAAAATATATTAAGCACTATCATATCTGCCATCATTAATTAACAAGCAATCATTAATTGAACATGGAAGACACATTCCAAAACAAATTAAAACTATCGACTTGACTTAAACATTGATTATTTTGTAGTAAAGGTTGTTTGCCAACATAACATGGCAGTCCTGGTTTAGGACGAATGTTGCTGTAATTTAGCCCCAGGAGACATCGTCTCCTGCTGGCTATACGACACGATCTGTGTCCTTATATTTTCGAACAAGGGGATCTAGCAGCCCCCACTCAGTTCAAAAGTATAAGGACACAGATCATGTCATATAGCCAGCTGGAGACAATGTCTCCTAGAGCTAAATTACAGCAACATTAGTCCTAAACCAGGACTGCCATGTTATGTTGGCAAACAATCTTTACTACAAAGTACAGTTGCTGAATATCTATCGTTGTGAGATTTAGAAATGGTAATTTTCTAATTGATTATTTTGTCTCACCACTTGTGACCTGGTCATTGACACATTTCCATAATAAATGGTTAAGTAAAGTTGAGTCATTGTGTGTTTTTGAATGGTTAACATGTGTCAGTAGCAGAGCTAAATATTACAGATGTAGCTCTACTACATGTCTTTCAGTCTGTAATTGTTTTAGTTTCAACACAGTTCACCTCATCTTCACATGCCCTCCCTGATCTCATAGATCACCTTCTCACTTCACCCCATATCAAAATCTGCCATCCACCTGGGCAGACATCTCACTCACTGTGAGATCCGCAGGGATGGAGTGCTGCTTGCTGCCTCTCCTCCCCCTTCATCATCCGACGAAGCAACAATTCTGTGAACATCCAAGACATGACACGGCATTCCATCCACAGAGACATTATTTTTGGAATTAACAGCCATCACTGTCCCTCTGTTCCACCAAGGCAAATTCTTCTGCAAAGAGACTCTTAGATTTCTTCAAAGAATACAAAGCTCCTTTCTTCAAGATTAAGCAACATGGTGGGATACAAGAAAGATTAAAAACTACATGAGATAAATTACCATTTCAGAGAATGACAAGGGACCTCATCGAATGGTAAGATGTTGTGTTACTGTAGACCTAGCCAACCCATGTCAAGCGGTTGAGAAAAAAAACCAAAAGCACTTGAAATGGTGATGACTGAAGATTAAAATTAATTTGTTGATTAATTTTATCAAGTGTCACTAAGAAAAGTTATTTTAGTTTATATTTTTTTTTATTATTGCTTTCTTTTAATTATTGTTTTCTTTGAATTCATTATTTTACTTTGTTTTACATTCCCAATATTTCATCATCATCATCATCATTGAACATCCCCTTTTCCATGCTGGCAAGGGTTTGATGGTTTGACAAGAACAGAAGAGCCAAAGGATGGCACCAAACTCCATTGTCTACCATTCCTAATCCCAACCACTTAAGAGAGTGTACTGAATGCTTTTTACATGGCACCAGCACCAGTGAGGTTGCCAAATATGTGCAAGATAAGAGCCTTCAAATGAGTGGAGTATAGACTGAAGAAATGAAGAACGATGGTAGAGGGAGAAGACACACAGACAGAAAGGGAGAAATGTATATTATATTTAATGACTTTGAAAAGTGTCTTTCTTTTAGCTTTTCCTTCTTTGCAGCTGCAGGATTGTGGCCATACTAGAGCACCAGCTTCAAGAATTTTAGTCAAACAAACTGACACCCAAATTCCTACTTTTTAAGAAAAAACCTAGTGTTTATTCTATTGGTCCCTTTTGCTGAACTGCTAAGTTACAGAGACATGAACATACCAACACTGATTGTCAAGAAATAGTGGAGGACAAACACTCACACAAACACACACATGCATTTATATATATATATATATACACACACACACAATAAGCTTCTTTCAGTTTTTGTCTACCAAATCCACTCACAAGGCTTTGGTCAACCCAAGGCTATAGTAGAAGACATGTGCCCTAGGTGCCACACAGTGGGACTGAACCCAGAACTATGTGGTTGGGAAGCAAACTTCTTAGCACACATCCAAGCCTGTTTAAGTTCTCATTTGTATCCAAGCGAAAACCTAAACAGACATAAAAGACAAAATACATTAAACATGAAACCAGTTTTCAGCCCATGGAATCCAGATAGATTCAATTCAGCTCAATTACTTCTACTTTTCTGATTTTACAGGTCTTGGGAGTGACAACCGACAATGATATTCTACATCTTGCAACATTCTTCAGGCTTTCATCAGACGAATTTGAAGACAAAGAAGATGAACTTAATGACATGGAATCAAAAGTCGTTGTAAGGAATCAACTTTATTCTTTTGGTGAATTTGTTATGATTTTGCCCATTTCTTTCTTTCTTTCTTTTTTTCACATCTTCATCTGGGGAGATGGGACCGTTACATTGCCCCTTTTCAAAACTTTGGAAAGTGTCTATGTTTTTAAACACTCTACATATAAAATATAGACCCTGTTTTCAAAGTTTTGAAAATGGTCTGTGTAGACCTTCAAAATTTGGTAAAGGTTTGATATGGTTGAGCTTCTAAGGAAAAAGGGGACAGTTAGAAGGTTTCAAGGGCTCGAATTTTAGAAGTGTTTGAGTGAAGGAATGTTTAGAGTTGGGATTTAAGGGTGACACATTAGGTTGTTCTGAGAGGTGAATTGTTTCCAGAGGTGAATTATTCAAATCCCAAAGAATTCCTCTCAACACATGGCTACGATGCTTCCCAACTACTTCTTCACATGATCAGAGATGCTCATATTGTCAGCCACTAAGGGACATGCTCAACTGGTTAAGGTCAAACAACTGACAAGCAAATCTGTGGTATTGAGCAGAATATTTGCTGTGTCCCATCTTTTGTACCAAGACAGATAACACTTCCAATCAGTTAAGATCCGTATATTATTATTATTATTATTAAGCAAAAAAAGAAGAGTGCCATTGTTATCAAGTGAATGATATTTCAGCATCTTGCATGCCTTCCACAGGTTCAAAAAATAAACTTGTCGATCGACTTCATTTTTGGTAATATTTTATAAGATTTTATAACAATGGCACTCTTCTTTTTTTTTTTTTTGCTTCTGTATACTTACTGGAGGAGTTACCTCAATCCTATAAAATATTATTATTATTATTATTATTTTCTTTCTGTCTTGTAAATTTCTCTTTAAAAAGGACGATTCAAGTTCAAAATGTGAAAAATCATTCCTGGAACCTGAAATGTCTATGCACGCGTCAGAAGAGAGGCCCAGTGATTTTGATGAATTCACAGAGAGTCAAATTAGCATTACCACCAAACGATTAAACTTTAATGAACCACAACTTATTCATCCAAACGATGTACTAAAGGCCCTGCGATCTTTTGTTGAAAAACACCACAGTTTTGAGGATAGGTAATCTTTAATTGGGTTTTTGTTCATTACTCTTTCTCTCTCTCTCTATCTCTCTCTCTCTCTCCCTCTCTCTCTCCATCGTTCAGTTATTCGAGGCAAAAACAATACAAACGAAACATAGTAAAAAATAGTAACCATAACTAAGTTATAGAAATATGACATCATTACCCGCATCATTGGGGCAATACAGAATGTAATAACAATTAATTAATAAATGAGAAAATAAAAGGTGCTATTTAATTGCTTTCATTAGCTTACCATTGTTTCAGCTATTACAAACCATGCATCTGGCATGTGTACCATTCCAACACCTTAACTTCCTCAGAGCTTTGAGGAAGTTAATGAAAATGATTATGAAATTCTAGTTCTTTTGTCATTGATTTGTGTATGCATGCGTGCATGTGTGCGTGTGCACATATACATGTACAAGGGGGTTCTGAAAAGTTTCTGGTTTTAAGAGTGTCAGGAAAGGCCTGATTAGAGGCCCAACATTCCTAGGTTCTTTTATAGGGCTTAGAAAAACTGAAGGAACCACTGCAATATGTGTGTTAATCAGAGAGGGTAATATATTGAACAAAATCATAATTAACCCATCCTTCTGTGTTTTCTTTTAGCCAAAGCCAAGAACTCTTTAGCACCCCTTCTAATATATATATATATATATAACATGTAAGCCAATTCATTCTGTTGCTTGATTGGTTCATCAGTGACTAAACCAGTAATGTCACCAAACTTGATTGGTGAGGGTTAGGGTAATTTTGGGACCGCTTGCAGGAAGGAAAACTGTATCCATCAACGGGTGGAGGAACTCAGAAGAGTTAAAACCATCATTCAAAGGTAGATGGTGCTCACCATTCTTAGTGGAGGCAATCCATTTAGGAGAAGTAAATCTCTGAGAGTGAGATCTTGCAATCAGTGGATTCTATTTTGCACAGAAAAGAATTGTGACATGAAGACGTTACAGTTTCATCTGTGGACGATTAATAAATAAATAAATAATATACACATGGGAAGAGGTAAAGGAATGCCAACTATATACACATACACATGTATGAATATATATTTACAGAGAGCTAGAGTGGTGGTGGTGGGGGGGGGGGTGATTGATTTTAATGAGCTTGAATAGGTTACATGTTTATGGGTTATCAGAGATCAGGTAAGATACCTGATAATACCTGCACAATTAAGAAAAAACAAAACACAGAAATATAGTTTGGAAGACATATATTATCTATTGAAAAGCACACAAAACAGTTAACTTCATTTAAACATTTATTATTTGATGTCAATATTTTTGTCACACCAACTGCAACCTGGTCACTGACATGGAACCAAAACTTTTGACACCAAAATATCAAACCTAGGCACCAAACTGTTAATCCATTAATCATGAATTAACAGAATTAACATTTCTATTAACGATTTAACTTTTAAGTTAACCTTGAAAATCATTATCAGATTAATTAACTTTTATTACATTCAACTTCCGTTAACTCAAGTCAACTTCAGTTAACTTCAACTGAATTGAAGTTAACAGATTTTATAGTTTTGGTGCTTTTTAAAGGTGTTTTTTAGAGCAAAAAGTTATTTTTAGTTTTTTCTATTATAAAAATTTTTTTCTTTAATGAAAATTTTATTCTATAATAAAAATTTTTCTATAATAAAAATTAACGTTAATGGTTTATTGATAACATCCATTACATTAGGAAATAATTAACTGATTAACGGATAACTAAGTTAACTTTTCGAATAACGGTGCCCATTTTTGCAAATTATATATGTTGAACAGACAGATTAGATGCTGTAATTGTTTTACTTTCAACTCGTGGTTTCAGATGAAATCATTGCAAGGTTTTTGAAATTCTCATTTTTATGCCATCTTTCTCATTAACACAGGAGCAAGAGTAAATTAACATCATTCCAGTTATCCAAAGTTGAGCAGCGAAAGGATTCTTGTGACAGCATCTACTGGAAAAAGTATTATTACGCATTGAGTAAAGACCAGGAGAGACTGTGGGATGCTTTAATTAATGGTCTTGAAAAATACCAGTAAGTGTCACGACCTTTCTAGACTGGACAAAGGGCATCTGTGGAGATACAGTGTCCATGTTGTTGTTTATATTGTCATTTTGGTTGTGGATTGTTTGCAGTGAGAAGGCAGCTGTTAGCATGCTGGATGTAATATCTTGTGCTGTTTGTTCTGGACCTCTGTGCTCTTGGTTCAAATCTCATCCAAATCAACATTCTTTTCATCACTTCAGGGTTGATAAAAAAAAAAAAAGGTACTAGTCAAGGGATCTGCTAAAGGGTCAGCCAAGGGTCAGCCTTGCAATGTTTGTTGCCATTCTTTGTGTTCTGACAGCAACACTTGCGATGCCATTAATGCCAAGTCAGTGGACTTTTTCTATTTCTCGCAGGTCGAATGTGATTATTTGATTGTTCAATGTCATAGTAAGAAGGACAAAGAAGCAGTGAGTATTAGAGCAACAGAGGCAACACAGGCAGTGTTGAGGAAGGCATAAAATAAATAAAGAGGAATCAAAAATATATTTGCATACATTTCCAACCCACATTTGCCATGTGTGAGAGATAAATTAGAAAAAAAGAATTATTGATTTTTTTTAATCTTGCTTTTTTTTAATTTTATTTTTTTCTTCACTCTTGTTTTCAGTCAGATTCTCCAGGACAGAGCAAATTTAATTGAAGAAAATTCTGGACTTCGACAACAAAACCATGAACTCAACATATTGTTGCATCAGTATATCAATGCTAAGGTAAGGAGATCAAATATTACCAATGACATGTACACACGCACATGCACACACATGCACACGCTCTTTTACTTGTTTCAGTCATTAGATTGCAGCCATGCTGGAGCACAATCTAGTTAAATAATCAGCCCAGGGCACAGTAACAGGAGTTGCAGTGGGTATAAATGCACCCCTAAAATTTTGCAGAGAACAACAAAAGCACTTTGAACATTCTAGTTTGGACCTAGGCTTGCAGCCCCTAAACAATTTTTATTCCCACACTTTAGGGCCCAGTATGTGTGTTTTCTTTTTTTTCAAATCTGGTTTTTCTCCTGCCAAACCACAGTTGTGGAGATATAAACAAACACAAACTGAAAAACGCACACAGACGCACACATGCTCAATGAGCTTCAGCACAGTTTCTGCCACCCAAATTTCCTTACAAGGTATTTTGTCAACCTGGGACTCTAGAAGACATTCGTTCAAGGTGTTGTGCAACCTGATTGATTGATTGACCTTTGACATGGTTGAACAACCAGTCGGGATTCACTGGACAGGTTGTACTATTCATCCTTTTTGTCACTAAACACAAATAAATACAAAACACGGCTTGTTAGACCTCCTCCGTTCCTGAGTCACCATCTCACCCTTCTGCACCAATCTGTCACAAGGTTACCACGTACAGCTGAGCCAAATGGAACAACGTAAAATGAAACGTTTTGCTCAAGAACATAACGAACGGCCAGTCGGGGAAGTGAAACCGTGATCTCGTGAGTGTGAGTGCAACACCCAAACCACTGAGCCACACGCTTTCCACAAGGAGGCCATTTTATTTCAAAGGGAACTTCTTAACCATTTGAATTAATCTAGATAAAGGATGTAGTGTTATGACATATACACATCTTTTTACAATGGCCAGGTTAATGCTGTTCGTGTTTAAAGGCCTTTATTCTTGTATTCACTCAAGTTATTAAAACTGTTAATCATTTCAAGTCCATGATTAAAGAGTTGCCTCCCTGGAAATGCTTTGTGACGTTGTGTATGGTTTTGGTGGTTCGAGTGTCTGGTTCGCAACCATTAGGCAGTAAGTCGGGCTGCGTGTTGTGTTCTTGAGCATGACGCTTTATTTCGTGTTATTCCAGTTCACTCAACTGTAGAAATGAATTGTGACGTCACTGGTGCCAAGCTGTGTCGACCTTTGCCTTGCCCTTGGATAACATCAGTGGCGTAGAAAGAAGAGGCCGGTATGCATGGGCGACTGCTGGTTTTCCATGAACAACCTTGCCCAAACTTGTGCCTGGGAGGGTAACTTTCTAGGTGCAATCCCATGGTCAATCATGGCTGAAGGGGGTCCTAAAAAGAAAAGATGCATCAATGCACACGTGCACAGATACACACACATGATTACTTCTTTATTTTTAGCTTTCTCTTTCTCTGTCTCTCTTTAACCCTTAAAGTGCTGGGATTTGCACTCGCATAGCATGGACTGCTGAGCACATTTTATGAAAATGAGACTACCATGCACACACAAAAAACAAAAAATAGTTAAAATATCTTCTTAGTATATAATGGTGGCAAGTTTTACATCATCTGAAAAGCCATTAGTTGAACTATTACTACCAGCACAAGGGGCCAGAGGAGCTGGCAATCGACCACGATCGGAGGGTGCTTTTTATGTGCCACCGACACGGAATCCAGTCAAGGTGGCACTGGCATCGGCCACATTCAGATGGTGCTTTTTACGTGCTACCAGCACAAGGCTCACAACTACAATTTCCATTTGATTTGATTTTGATATTGCTGATGTTGACGTACTTGACTCAATAGGTCTCCTCAAGCACGATCCAAGGTACTTTTGAGCAGGCTGGTTATGTGACACTGGTGTAGGTTACAGCTGTGGACTCACTTTACTTGCCGGGTCTTCTCAGTCACAGCATACCTCCAGAGGTCTTGGTCTTTTGTCATTGCCTCTGTGAGGCCCAACATATACACATGTATTTATGTACATGTGTGTGTGTGTGTACATACATGCATATATATATATATTCAACTTTGCATGAGCTGACTGAAACGATATATTTCATTTTACTATGTACTTTATATTGTACTTTATATGCTTATCTTTTGTTTTTCAGGTGAATGATGAGTTACAAATTCCTCCGACTAGAGTACTACAATTGAATTTAAACAACTCAGAAGTTGAGCCAGAGCAGTTTGTCTTTCATTAGTCAATGACAATTCTTATTTTTAAAAGAAATAATAATTTGTTGGTCTGTAAAAAAAAAAAAAGTATAAGAAGAATTAAAACAGTCTGAAATGGAAAACAGATTTTGTTTGTCGTTATTTGTTGAATTGTGAAAGAGAAAAGGTTTTAATGCAATGAGAGAAAACTATAAACACACGTCTCCGTTGGCAACTCCATCCCACAGCTTCAAGATGCAACACATGAACCGTTTCAAGTTGGTACCACACTCACTTTTGAGATTCTATGGATTCTTTTTCACTTCCAATCCTAACCCTTGATACTTCCTAACTTTCTCGTCCTCTGTCTTAACAATATTTTGGTCATTTGGCTCTGTCGATGGAGGTCCATTCTTTGGACTCCTTCAGTAGGAGAAGGATATCTGGTCAGTTATGTTGCAGCTTTTTGTCTGTATATATTAGAATATATACAGGGAAAGTTTCAGTCAAACCGTCCAACTCATGCCAGCATGGAAAGCAGATGTTAAATCATCATCATCATCATGGAGGAAGAAAAAGAAGAAGAAGAACAACAACAACAACAATACCTGGTCTGAGATTCGAACCTGTAATCTCTCGACTGCGAGTCCGCTGCTCTAACCACTAGACCATGTGCCTCGACTGCCTACATGTATGCTACTGATAATTGGTTGTTTCTAAAATGCCTGTATGTCTTTTATTCTGTCAAGTATGGCATTTTGTTTATATTCGCTGACAAATGGTCTTGGGAAACTCATGAATGTCACAATTTCTCATTGTGTCACTTCATTTAAATCCTGAAGACGTTTAGTGGTTGTAGGGTTAGTTTTATCAGTCATCAGCTTCATCATCATCATCATCATCATCGTTTAATGTCCATGTTCCATGCTGGCATGGGTTGAGTGTGAACTGCTGTTTTTCCTTTCCCAGTGAGGTAAATAAAAACTAATAGCTTTTATCGGTTATTGAAACAGCTTAGATTTTTCCGCTTGCCAAGGATTTTGCTTTTGCTTTACAGCCATCACCATCTCAATTCGAAAATCTCTTTATGCAATGGTCATCTGGCTCGACCAGTCTCGTGGCAACAGGCCACTATGGCCTTCCATCTTTCTCAGTCTTCCATAAGGGTTGCAGCTTGAAATCAATTTGTGCCACGGCTGCACTTGTCATCTTTTAAGTTGGATCTCCTGGTTTTTCTGTGGCCTACCTTTTGGTCTCTTCCCACCAGCTGATAACCATGTTGTTGCTGTTCTTGCTAGGATATTGTCCATCGTTTGTAGGACATGTCCTGCCAACTGCATTGCTCAGCCCATAATAACCGACTCAGGTGTGTGGCTTTGGCTTTTTGAAGCACTCCTTTGTTCGTGATCTTGTCTTGCCATTTAATGCCCAGCACATTTCAGAGACATCTTTGTAGGAAATTATCAATCTGTTTTTCAATCCTGGCAGTATTCTTCCAGATGTCTGTCTTTGACATATCTCTATAAGAAAGAATCAAGTTTGGTAAACTTATAACGGATCACCCCTGCAATTCCATCTTAAAATCAATATGTGCCCTACTGAAACTTACACGATCATTGATTTTTGGAAATATATACAATGTTACTTTGATCACGATTATCAAATATTAATTAAAAAAAAGAGAACCAAAAAACATAAAAAAGGAAAATTGCTCACATAAATAAATGACTTCATGAATAAATGATTTCAATGTTAGAATAGGTTTTAGTGACACAAATAGGAAAATGGAAATTAAAAGATGAGGATGTTCGTTTTTTTTTTTTTTTATTATTTTTATTTAATCAGTGGAAGTAACAGATTCAAGGGCAGCTGCTGCTGCTGCTGGTAGTGGTGGTGGTGGTGGGAATAGTGACAGCAATATGACAAGTAACGATTGACTGATTGATTGATTGATTGATTGATGATTGATAGTGACTTAACAAGCATCTCGAATGTTTAGAGGCTGTTTGATAGGTTTGATGAATATTGTATGTACATCTTCAGTCAAGCAAATGAATAACGCCTACAGTCCAAAAAAATAATGAAAATAAAAATAAAATAAAATATAAAAACAACATCCCAAACACTGGTAACCATGTTATTAACTCCATGAAGTCCATTAAGAGAGGAAAGAGGAAGAAACAAGTGACAACAGGTAAAAATGACAGAAATGGATGATAAGTAATCATTTATTATGAATGTAATTTAATCACGTATTATCATCATTATTGTTTTAGTGTCCGCTTTCCTATACTTCCTTGGGTTGAATGGAATTTGTTGAGGTAGATTTTGTACAGCTGGCTGCTCTTCCTGTCACCAACTCTCATCTGTTTTCAACTAAGATAATATTTCCTCATGACCAGACATGACTCGGAAAACTGGCAGTGAAGGACCCCACCTGAATGATGGTGACACTTGTTTACGACTATCACACCATGTCAAGACAAGGGGACACATACACACACACACACACAGTGCATGCACCCACACATGCGTACAAAGACATACACACACATGCATACACAGACACACACACAATGTAAGCAGGGTTAAAATCCTCTTGATGCACATCTGCTTATTCCAGTATTGCAATTCCATATGTAACTGTCATATTGATGTGAGGTATGCTTAAGAATTGGAAATTCTGGAGATATTTTAAAACAAATTATCAAATATCAAAACAAGAGGTCATACCTACACCTTAATATATACATTTGTGTGTGTATGTGTGTAGCCATACATACATACAAATACATACATACACACACACATATAAGTACATGCATACACACACATATATTCATACATACATACATAGTCATACACACACACACACACATCTATGCATTTAGATATTCATTTATATTTAGGTTCGTTAAACCATTATTACTCATTATTCTACCTTTTATTACTCACACTTGCTTTTCTATTTGGAAAACTGCCAAAGTATTTCATCCACATAAAAATAATTTAGTTTCTGATGTAAAAAAAACAAAACAAAACAACAGATCAATTAGCTTATTAAATACATGTAGTGACACAAAACCAACTTTTTATTAATTAATCGACATGGCTTCCTACCAAATTAAACAACAATCACTCTGCTACTTTGAAGATATTCAAACAAAAGAAATTGATAATTATTGATACAAAAGATGAATTTCATATAGACATCACAGATAATACAATATTATGACTTTAATACATAAGGAGTCAATTAGATAAAAGTCTATTTATATAATAAAGCAGTGAGCTAACAGAATCACTAACACATTGGACAAAAGGTTTAACAGAATTCCTTCCGGCTCTTTTACATTCTGAGTTCAAAATCCTGCCAAGATCAATTTTGCTTTTTATTCCTTCAGGGGGTCAATAAAATGAAGTTCAGGGATATAATTGACTTATCCCTTTTCCTCAAAATAAATGACTAAGGTCACAACAATCCCTATTCAGAGAGATTGCTGTGATCCCTGTTCAGGGAGATTGCTGTGACTGCAATCACATGTGCACCTTGGAAACCAGGTAAACCAGCCTTACGAGTTCTGTGGCCTTAGAAAACGAATATATATCTATAATAGGTCTCATTTTGAAAATAGCCCTTCTCCAAATCTTCCAGTTGGACAGCTCTCACAAGCCACTCATCTGCCCTTAGCTTCCACAGTGACCACCAGATGAAGGATCGAGGAACCCTATCAAAGGCTTTCTCCTTAAATACCAAGTACAGTGCTTTATTTCTGGTTAAATGTTTCCTGAAGTTGCCTTGCTTGTAAGGCAACTTCAGGAAGTGCGTTTCCCTGGCACAAGACCAAACTGCATCTCATCTAGGTTAACTCTCTCCCTAATTAGTTGAGCAATGACCCAATCCAGCAATTTGATAATATAAATTGTTAAAAAAGAAAATGAGTTGAGGATTTATTTATTTGTTATTCTAGCGGTATTTAGTAATAGCTCTTTACATTTTGAATTCTGGTGAGGTCGGTTTTGCCTTTCACCCCTTTGGGTCAAAAGAAATTAGTACTAGTCAACGGCCAACTACATTTTCCATCCTGTGGCATTCAAGACGTTTGGTGGGGTCGGACCACTTACTGCGAGGTTCCTGTCTTCACTAGCAACTCGCCTTGCAGAGGTAACTGGTGAGGCTCATGAAAGTGCTTGACTGTTCCAACGCATCAGCCTCGCCATCACCCGTGGCAACGCTGCAAGCGTGCTGGCATGTCTCAATAGCCATTAGAGAGGTTTCCCAGTGCCCCCAACTTTTCGACCCAAGGTGGTGAATTGTGTTGGTTTTTTCTTTTTCTCTTTAATTTTTTCAATTGTGTTCTCTGTTTTGTCCAGTTTTCTTATTTAATCTTGTAAAACGGAAAACACTATGAACGCAATAAAACTTGAGTAATTCTCTAACGACGATCGTTGCTTAGTCCAATGTCGTCCTTGGCTGAGCAGACACGATCAAAATTATTCCAGTTGTAATCAACCCAATTATTCAGACATACGATTCCTTTTCCTTTTTTTTTTTAAGACGTAGGATGCAGTTTGTGGGCAATATGACTGCTATTTCTAGCAGATTGAACAAGAGGCTCTCATGTTAGAACAACTCTTCGTGCTGTTAGGATTGTGTGTGGTGGGTATGTATGAGAGTGTTTACTCCACTGAAATGTTTAATGATAAAATGGGTTAATACGTTAACACCAGTCCAAGATCTTTTTTAAAGAAAGAAACCATTCTGTGATGTCTACATGTGTGTGTGTATGTGTATGCACGTAAGACTATACGTCTAAGTGCGAATACGTGAAATCGAGCCGGTGTGTAAGTAAGGGGGAGGAGAGGGGGTGGAATCCTGCTGTCGGCGACACCGATTACTGGATCCTTTCTTAACTCTTTCTTCTGTCGACTCTGTTGGATGATTGGAGGCGAGTGATAATGAAAGTTTGGCAATAACACCAACAAACAGATCACTGGTATGAATAACTATTATAACTTCACTAATTATACCAATTAATAACTTTATTATAAAAATTATTTGGTTTGTTTTACATAAATTTTGGTGAGGGGAGGACAATAAGGACCCCTCCCCCACCTCCCAGCTTACAAAATGCCGTTAACTTTACCAATAACAACAACAGTAACTATTATAGTTCTAGCATCAGCAACAACAGCAAAAATATTAAAAGGATTCATAAACATAACCTAATAAAGTAACGACAACTACGAAGTATTACGAAAATAACAGCCACGACAGCAACATTGGCACGAATAACCGCAACAGCGGCATTGCAAACATCAAAATTAATAAACTTCTTAACCCTTTGCTTGTCTTGTGTGTTACATGATAAACAGAACACATTTCCTTGGCGTCCATCTATCAGATATGATATCCATTACCATTTATTTTCTCAACCACCAGAGTAACTTGGCTTTTGTGAAGTTTTAGATTACTGAGAACGTATGAAACATTGGCTAATTAAAAGCTTGAAATAGAAATTTAAAAAAAGCATGTATATTTAAGACTAACTTATGAAAATGCTTTGAACAGGCAAATAATTGACTTGATCACCGAACAGTATTAATTAACGAGTGGGTCGTTTCCTTCCACTTCGATGTAATTCTGTGGAAGTTCTCTGAATTGCTCTCTTTATCTAATTAACCCCTCACTCTTTTCTTCTAATATATTGAATTTTTCTTTCCATCTGTACGTTCTCTCTCTCTTTCTCTACGGGGGCACCTGGCTCTCTTTTCTATTTGTAGACCTTTTTTTTTTGTCCCTTGGACAATTCTCTCTTTTTTTTATATATATATATAACTCTTGAATCGTAGAGGAAGGTAAATTGTCCCTTCTCTCTAAGTTCTATATCAGTTTCCCCCTCTCCAATTTTCGTTTCTTCTCTCTCTCTCTCTCTTTGTTCTGTGACGTAGATATTTGTCTCTGTCTCTCTATCTCACACTAATTCGTTTCTCTGAAGCGAGAGTGAGAGCAGGTTTTATCTATCTATCATTTCCCCCTCTCACTTCTCTAAGGAGAGAGTGAGAACAGTTAATATCTCTTTGTCTATCACTTCCCCTCTCCATCATATTCCCTACTCCATCTCTCTATGTCGCACTCTACCTATCTTTCTCTTTGTATCGTTACTATTCTCTCTCTCTCACTTTTTCCTCCTCTTCCCTATATATTACTTTACTTCTCTTCGTGTCTCCCCCTCTTTCTATCATCCTTTCACACACACACACACACTAATCTTGTAATGGGCTCTATCGATCTAAATCCTCTTCTTTATTTCATAAACTTCTAATTTGTTGGTTCGAATCCTCCTCACGGACACATTCCCTGCCACCAAACATAAACAAACTAAAATTGCAACTTTTCACTGGGTAACTTCACAAAACTTTTAATATTATTTCCATAATCATATCTTTTTAAGTTTTCGTTATTTTACTTGGGAAAAGAATTTAATTTATAAAATCGGGCATATAGTTTTAATATTTTTTAATTAATAAAAATTTGATATGTAAAAGAAAATATAATTTACATTTAAAATATAATTACGCGCACCATGGATAGATAGATATATAGATAGATAGATAGAGGGGAATAAAAGAAACCGGAGTGCTTGTATATATGTGTATGTTTATATATGAAATGTCTATAATTACGTGTACCTACCAACGTCTTTATCAATGTGTGTGTGTGAGATAGAGAGAGAGAGGGGGAGGGAGGGAGAAAGACAGGAGGTGACGACGGAAGTGGAAAGTTGATATAAAAAAATATAAAAACTAATCGACAAATAAAGAGCAAAAACGGGAAAGAAAAACCTTTGTCAGTTGTGTCTGGACAGAGTGTACTTGTGTCAACCTATTTACTTTTAAAGCAAGGATAATGATGGAAATAAGGTTGTTGTCGAAGCCTAGCATGACCAACACAAGTGACCCCTGACTGACGGAGAGTCAAATGGGATTTGCTAGTTGATTAAATTTATTAATTAACTTTTAGGTCCGAAGTTTCGCTGGTTGGGTCACATTTCAAGCTATATACACTCAACTGTTCCTCCCTTTTCTGTCTCTCACCAAGCTAACCTGTGACTAGATTTCATATATTCATAATCTTGAGCTGAGTTACTGAACAACTTTCTTCCTTCCAGTTACAAATTATAAGAAGACATTCTTCGTTTGAGTTCTGCGGCGGCGATTCTTTTTACCCTTTTTCTGAATACTTTGTTCACCACTTTGTGGTAAGTCACACTTCTTATATATATATATATATATATACACACAAACAATGTATCTATGTATGTGACTACACAACTGTGCCTATATGTATATATATTCTTTTATTGTTTACTGGGGTCGAGACTCCAATACTTATTGTTACAGTTCAGAGCTCTTTATCGATTTCTAATTATCGAACGGTGACGTTAAGGGATGTAAAGGAACAGAACATAAACAACGACGGATTTGAGACCGGTCTCATATAAACAGAAAATACAGACAGACATACAAATATGCACATACAAATATGACACGGTTTCCGCAGAGTTTCCGTCTAACAAATTCCATTAACACACAACACACACAAATATATCTTGGAGGGTTTCCGCAAATTACTGTCCATCGGATGTTTTATATTTTGTTCCCACCCCAATTCTGTGGTCTTTTCCGGCGAATTGTTTCAATTGCTATGACACCCGTCTGGTGAGGCGGGTGTTATCGTAAAAATAATACCATTTTCTTCGGATGTATACGTTTGAAGCAACATAGAACACAATTCTGCTAAAAGAAAAAGTTTTTAGGGGTGGGTGATTCGGTAAAAGTAAAGAATACGCACACCCGGTGTTTAGGGATTAGGGTTAGGGTTTTTGTTACACTGAAAACGGGTGGTGCCGTATTCTTTACCCCTGCCGGTGATTCTACCCTTCACCCACTTCCTTTCCACAATCTTTCACATTTAATGTTTTCTCGAAAGTTTTTCAGATTTATTCCGAGTCAAATCTCAAAAAAAAAAAAAACATAAGGAGTGGGGGACAGGATCCCCTTTCCCATTGTGGTGCCTAAAATATACACATTCGAAGAGATTTTTTTCAGAGTACTCGGATAATTCCTTATCCTATTCTATACGAATATCAATTCTTCTTCTCTCAATTTTATTAGTCAAATCTAGACTAGAAAACACCCAACCAAGGGAAGGAACGTGTATGGTAATCGAACCCTTATGCACTTGACTTGAAAGCAAACC
>NC_068984.1:146423455-146425151 GCF_001194135.2 Octopus bimaculoides | reverse complement strand
GGACTTATTCTTTGTAAACTTAGTACTTATTCTATCGGTCTCATTTGCTGAAGAATGCCTTTATATATATATCTATAATATAAATTGAAGTTGGCCGACCGTTGTATTCTTTCTTGTATAGAAATATATACGACGGGATTCTTTCGGTTTCCGTCTACCAAATCCACTCACAAGGCTTTGATTAGCCCGAGGCTATAGTAGAAGACACTTGCCCAAGGTGTCACACATGTATATCGTTGTTATTATTAAGGCGACGAGCTGGCAGAATCGTTAGCACGCCGGGCGAAATGCTTAGCGGTATTTCGTCTGCCGTTACGTTCCGAGTTCAAATTCCGCCGAGGTCGACTTTGCCTTTCATCCTTTCGGGGTTGATTAAATAAGTACCAGTTACGCACTGAGGTCGATATAATCGACTTAGTCCCTTTATCATCGTTTGTCCCCTCTGTTTAGCCCCTAGTAGGACAAATAAAATTCGTTGAGGCAAGTTTTCTACAGCCAGTTGCCCATCTTGTCGCCAACCCTGACCCGTTTCTAAACAATCTTTCAACCCCCACCCTCATTGTGACAGGACTTTATTTTGACAGATGATTGAAAATAGATTACACCGTTTGTCTAACGGTGACACTAGTTTACAACTATTGCGCAACGTGAAGGCAAGAAAGCGCGGAGTGGGGTTATTTCATCGCCTGAATCCACTCACAAGACTGCCCCCGGGGTTATGATAGAAGATACTTGCTCAACGTGCCATGCAGTGGGATTTGAACATGGAACGTTGAGGTTGGGAAGCGATCTTCTTAATCACACAAACATATATAGTCAGTGCATACACACAAACATATGTCTGTCTATACGAGTGGGGGGGGGGGCTGAAAAGTTCCTGGTTTTAAGAGTGTCGCGAAAGGTCTGGTTGAAAGCCCAACCTTCCGAATTCTTTCACAGGGCTTAGAAAAACTGAAGGATCGCTGCAATAAGTGTGAATCCGAGAGGGGAATATGTTGACTAAAATCGTAACTAACTGATCCTCCTGTATATTCTTTTATCCATCGTGTGTGTATATATACATACATCTATGTATGTATGTGTATGCATGTATATACATATGTATAAAAATATCTATGTATATTGTGTGTGTGTATTCTTCCTTCTGAGGTCAATAAAATAACATCGCCACAGATGTGTGACCCTCTCAATAGCTTTGTTTCCTCATAACTTTCCGAAAAATGGCTATTTTCTAAATAAAATTTTGAAGAAATACGTTTCAGAATTTGACATTTAAAAAAAAAAAATGTGGTGGGGGCACACATCTGTAGTTATACTGATAAATACCAGTCAAATACTAGGGGCAGTACAATCAAGTAACTGTCTTCCGTCAAAATTGCTGTCCTTGTGCATCCTCATCATCTTTTAACGTCCGTTTTGCATGCTGGCAAGGGTTGTACGGTTTGACAGGATCCAGCCAGCCAGAGAGCTGTCCTGGCTCCAGCCAGCCAGAGAGCTGTCCTGGCTCCAGCCAGCCAGAGAGCTGTCCTGGCTCCAGCCAGCCAGAGAGCTGTCCTGGCTCCATTTGTTTGTTTTGCATTTTATTATAAAGTGCGTGGCTAAAAGTATAACATTTATTATACACCCTAAATGTGTTTGGTAAAAGAGATACCCAGTTACGGTCTACCCTCTGCATCCACAAACTGCTCTGTGCTTC
>NC_068984.1:146410742-146423445 GCF_001194135.2 Octopus bimaculoides | reverse complement strand
TTTTTTTTTTTTTTTTTTCTATTTTATTTATCCAAACTCAAGAAAATATGCACTTGTAATGACCCTGATTAATTCATTTGTTTCTCTCTTATAAACATCTATGGTCTTGTGTCAATATAGAAAGAAAATAAAAATAAAATAATAAAAAATAAATAAAAAAAAGTAAATGAGTGGAAATCGAACCAGTGTGTGTGTTAAATAATAAAGCACTAAAAGAGAATGACTCTCCCCGGGCACAATAAACTATTGTTATTAACTTAGAAATGTATAGTGAAGGTGTGTGGTGTAGTGGTAAGAGTGTTTGGTTCATGATCATAAAGTTGTGAGTTCAATTCCCAGCCGCATGTTGTGTCCTTGAGCAAGCCCCTTTATTTCATGTTGGTCCAGTCCACTCAGCTGGCAATGATGAGTTGTACCAGTAATTCAATGGGCCAGCCTTGTCACATTCTGTGTCATGCTGAATCTCCTTGAGAACTACATTAAGGGTGTCTGTGGAGCGCTCAACCACTTGCACGTTAATTTCATGAGTAGGCTGTTCCGTTGATCGGATCAACTGGAACCCTCATTGTCATAACCGACAGAGGGCCAGTGTGTAAATATAAAAAATTTAAAAAATCTCATATCCTTACAAATGTACATAACTTGTGTTGCTACCCTTGTGTGTTTGTTTTATCAATATTTTTGCTGTTTTCCTGAGTTAATATTCACCTGTGGCCTCTCTGGTTGCAATCACTGCTATCATGAGAGTAATTTCATTCATGTAAATAATCCATATTATTAAAAGATCAATATAAATCAAAAGAATTTGATTTGTTCAAAACCTTGTTCACTCTGACTGTATCTGTTTTAATAAGACCTGGTGATTAAAAATATATAATATACAAAAAATAACATCACCATCATTTAATGTCCACTTTTCCATTCTTGCATGGGTCAAGCAGAATATGTTGAGGTAGATTTTCTATGGCTGGATGCTCTTCCTGTTGCCAGTCTTTACCTGTTTCCAAGTATGGTAATATTGGGTCATCCCATAAGTAATGCGGTTTTTCGAATTGCATGAGCTAAAAGTCGGAGAGGCACAGAATAAACTATCTGCATCAACTTGCTGTATAAAAAAAAGCAGGTAGTAGTTTTACATTGTCCTTATTCTTAGTGCAAGTTTTGAAGAGTGCAGTTCGATTTTAAGTCATTTTTTCAAAACTATAATGGAAATGACAAAGGTGCATATTCAGCATATTTTGCTTTATGAGTTCAATAAAGGCAACAACGCAACAGAAAGTGCAAGCAATATTAATGCAGTATATGGAGATCGGACAATAAGCGTAAGCCAGTGTCAAAGGTGGTTCCTGAAATTTGGTGCCAGAAACTACAGCCTAGAAGACGAGCCTCATCCTGGAAGATCTGTAGATCTCAACAAGGACATCCTGCAAACCCTGGTGGAACAAAATCCCATTGTAACTGTTGAGGAACTAGCAGAGAAGTTTGGATTTGGTCATTCAACCAGCCAAGCGCTAAAAGAAAAACAACCATCTTTGGTTTCAAGACAAAAGGTGTTCTTCCATCAGGATAATGCTCGGCCACATACAGTGAGGATGACATTCCAGAGGCTGAAGCAGTTTGAATGGGAAAGGATGCTCTACCCACCATATTCGCTGGACATTGCCCCATCTGATTATGATTTATTCCACAGTCTTCAAAATCATTTAGATGGAAAAAATATAAATTCTGTAGATGAGGTTAGAACAGTACTGGAGGAGTATCTTCCGTCATGGACAAGTGAATTTTGGAAGAGGAGGCTTGCAAATCTACCAGATAGATGGAAGAACATTGTAGAAAATGAAGGAGAGTATATTTTAGATTAAAAAAGAACTTTGTTTATCTTAATTTTGAAAAATAAAACAAGTATTAAAAAAACCACATTATTTATGGAATGATCCAATATTTCCCCTTAACCAGACATGTTTTTCATAGAAGACTGAAAATGAACAACATTCCTGGTATGACAATGATGCTCATTTACAACCACAATGTGAAGACAAGAACACACACACACACGCACAGTGGGCTTTCACAGTTTCTGTCTGCCAAATCCACTCACAAGGCTTTGTTGAACTTGGAGCTAAAGTAGAAGAAACTTATCCAAGGTGGGACTGAACCTGAAACTCCATTGTTGGGAAGCAAGCTTATTAACCACATAGCCATGCATATAATTGAAACTTTATGCTACATCCTCATTCCTATAATTATCCTACATCTATATCACGCACACACACACACACACACACACACATGCACACACATCAACTTCACTGATGCTTGTCTGTGAAATATTGAACCCACTTTTTAATTACTTTGAAAAATGTGTTCACCATCCCTTTAGTTTTACTTATTATACACACTGTATATAATTACACATCTCTTCATAATTATATACACCCAGTACTTGTATGCTTGTGACCTAAACACCACAATCAGATGTTGTTATAATTTTTTGTAGCTCTTGGTTCTCAAATCTTTCTTGGTTGAAAATATCTTTTCCACGTTGCATAATTCTTCTGTTTCCTTTAGAACAGATTTAAAATAACATTCTTTATATTTATTTGGCACCTCCTGTTTCTGAATTCAATTCCCACCAGAGTTAAATTTCCGCATTTGCTTCTAGTTTGGAATTTTGTTTTCTACGTCAGTCATGTATTGACCCACCACCGTCACCTCACGAAAAAAAAAACAGAATCAACAGTATTTGTATTCAGATAAAATTCGCTATTTCTTGATTGGTGTTCGTCCTTCCATTTTTGCCACCTGCTGTTCCTGGGGAGTGGGGGGTTCACAGGAGCAGAGTTCTTAGGCACCTCATCCATAGAGTCTTACAGAAGAGCCATCATTATACTTTCCAAGGTGGCGAGCTGGCAGAATCGTTAGTATGCCAGGTGAAATGCTTAGCGGTATTTCGTCTGCCGCTACGTTCTCAGTTCAAATTCCATCGAGGTTGACTTAGCCTTTCATCCTTTCGGGGTCGATTAAATAAGTACCAGTTATGCACTGGGGTCAATGTAATCGACTTAATCCCTTTGTCTGTCTTTGTTTGTCCCCTCTGTTTAGCCCCTTGTGGGTAACAAAGAAATAATCATTACACTTTCCAACCAGATTCCCAAGCATGACCAACAGAGCTATGGATATTATCCAACCCTATTATTCTTGGTCTACCCACAGTCTCGTGCCAATTGTTTCACCTTGAAGGATCCATCTTGCATTTCTTTCCTGGTTCTGAAGCTGTGGCCTCCCAATATGGAGAAGTAGCTCAGAACCTAAAAAATGCCAACCTTACTATTGATCCATCGAACTAAAGTGGAAATATAAAAAGCAACAAAGACAAAAAAAAACAGTACAACCAATACACATCAAATACCGAAGACTGAATTGATAAGATCCCCAACTTGGCAACCAAATCGGTGGTGCTATTTAGCCTGTCACTGCTGCTTCTTGTAAGCCTGGGGCCATTTGATACTTTTTCTGGTTCTATTTATTACAAACACCACATTTCAAAGTGTTAATGCTTAAATTAAAATCTTCCATTATAATTTTCTGAAAAAACTACTTGATCAGTTTTTCACCAAACACCATCATAAATGAGGGAGTTATTAAACTAAACCTTCACAAATTCTTATTTTCAAGTTTAATTGCAGTGTGTTCATTACAAATATGGTAACAAAAAGGTTAAATCTCCAATGTATGCTTTTCACTCACTCACTCACTCACCCACTCACCCACTCACTCACTCACTCACTCACTCACTCACTCACTCACTCTAATAAGATAAAGAGTTTGAGTTGATCTTTGATGACCAGTTGCAATTGTTTCTGCTACTATAAACGAGAACCAAGTGGGTGAAAGGCAAAGTTGACCCCAGGAGATTTTTGAACTCGGGATATAAACAGCTCAAAGACATACTGCTAAGCATTTTGTCCAGGACACTAATGCTTCTGCCAACTCACCACCTTTTTCTGGAGACAGTTCTTAACTGGCGTTGATGATGATGATGTTTTTGTTTTTTTAAATCGGAGATTGTATTCATGCAAGCTGACCTCCTCAGCCAGTTTTGATGATACCTGGATGTAAATGTTTTTTCCTTTATGATGCATGAATATCACTTAATCCCTGTTCAACATCCATTATAATTTGGAGTCCTTTTGTTTGGGGAACAAACTATTTCTGACTACATTTCCTCCTGTTCCACAGCTATTATAGGCCTTGAGTTCAAATCTTTGGCAAGCGTCTCTTATATTTGGGTCAGGCAACTACTTCCACACTGCCCTAGAGCCCAAGAAAGAAAATATGGAGCAGGTCTTGTGGGAATATCTTCTCATATCTTATTCAAAAGCAAAGATTCATTTCCATTAGTTTCAATCCGTGACTCTAGTGCTAAGCACACAATAATACAAACTTCCACAACACACACTCTATTCAGAATATATTTATGATATAATAGGCAAAACATTGATTAATATATCTTGAAATGTCTAACCAGCTGTTTTGGATCAATCAATTTGATTTGAAGACTGGTTAGTATTGATAAATCGAAAGAAATACACTCGCTCTGGACGCAAATATGCATGCACTAAAAAATTAATTGATATTAGTCTGTAACTTTTCAAGGATCATTAAGTCACCATCAAAGTTTCCATCTTGGATATTCTTGAATGGAAAGTCAATTGCTTGTTGGATATTTCTATGGAGGCTGTTGACTTTGCTAGAAATAAGTCAGAACATGTTAGAGTAGTGAAACTGCTTGAGTGAGAGTTGAACCTGTGTCCCTTTGTCAACTTAGATAACCAATATGAAGTTTTCTTCCCAACCACACAGTTCCAGGTTCAGTCCCACTGCATGGCACCTTGGGCAAGTGTCTTCCATTATAGCTCAAGGCCAAACAAAGCTTTGTGAGTGGATTTGGTAGCTAGAAACTGAAAGAAGCCCATCACACATATATGTGTGTGTTTGTCCCACAATCTTACTTGATAACTGGTGTGGGTTTGTTTGCATCCCCATAACTTAGCAGTTCAGCAAAAGACCAAGCTTAAGCAGCAGTATTAAAAACTAATCACTGAGATCAGATTGTTCAAGTAAACCCTTCAAGGCAGTACTCCAGCATGGCCGCAGTCCAATGATTAATAAGTAACAGATAAAAGATTGTTGTGAAGGATGAGAGTTTGAGTTTTTACCTGAAACAGGTATACTCAATGCTCTTATCCTAACGAAGCAACTTCAACTTCGTAAAATGTGTCATTTCTGTTAACTAAGAGCAAACCTCCGTATACATTTATTCATGCGTATATATGTGTACACATTGTGTATATACATACATACACGTAAATAGTGATGAATGCTTTCCTAAGAAGAAAGTGAAATAGGAAAAAATATTTTGATTAAAACAAAGAGAAAGTAAACTTCAAAAAACTCTTTGGTGTCACGTGTGTGAAGCTCAGCACGTTCTGAGAATTTCCTGCTAGACTTTGGCTTTTATGTACCACTATGTACCTAATGATTAGTTAAAACTGGTTGTCCAGCTATTTACCTTTTCTATTCCACCCACCTTACTCGTCACTGCTTCTATTTTCTATTTTCTCTTCCTCTACCAGTAAAATAGGTGAAATGAATATTCTCTCCACCTAACACTTCTTGGGTTTAAATAACAAGGGTTTCATTATCTGTTCTGGATAGTTCTCTTTAATACTGCATTCCTTCAGTTTACCTAGATTTGGGAAATAATAAGCTTCAATGAACTGAAAATATTTTCAGAGATATCAAAGTGTTTTATCTAAGTGTGTTTCTCAATGTATCTTTCCCTTTTTTTTTTTTTTTAAAGACCCCCAAAGCATTGAGATAAATTTGACAGCTATTTCTAGCAAGTTCTATTGACTGTAGAGCAGGCTTGGGCAACTATTTTCAAGAAGCAGACCACATAAGACCTAGTTATGATTGGGTGGGCTGCACGACTAAAAAAGGATTCAAGGTAATTTTTCATTAGGGTGCTATTCAGAAAGTCCCATGGGCTGCATATTGCCCATGGTGGGTGTAGAGGCCCCCTGGCTGCCTCTTTGAATATCTTGTTATCTTTTAATGCTGAGTTCAAATTCTATCATGGCTATAGATTGGCAAAAGATAAGATCTACTTGATTATCTTAATTCTAGAAACATTTGGGGACAGTCTTTAAATGGTGTTCTGGTAATGAAATATATGGTAAGGTCTTGCGTTAAGTGACCCACGCCTTTTCAATAAATTAAATGCTTATCTTTTCTCTTTTACTTGTTATAGTCTTTGGGCTGTGGCCAGGCTGGGGCACCACTGTCTTGAAAGGTTTAATCAAACAAATCAATCCCAGTAGTTATCTTTCAAATCTGCTACTTATTTTATGTCACTAAGTTACAGGGACATAAACAGACCAACACCAGTTGTCAAGCATTGGGTGGTGGTGGTGGGGGGAGACAAACAAAAACATAGACACACAGACATATGTGTATGATAGGCTTCCACACAGTTTCCATCTACCGAATTCACTCACAAAGCACTGGTTGAATTGGGGCTGGAGTACAAGATTGTTGCCCAAAAGTGCTGTACATTGGGATGGAACCGAAAACCACATAGTTGCAAACTAAGGACCACATAGTCATACCTGCTTCGTTTCAAGATTTTTTTTTCTTTCATTTTGGAATTGTTTGGTTGTTCTCATTAAATAAGATTAATAACTGGTTTCACTTTGTACATTTCTCTTTGTTTATGAATTCAAAATTTTGTTTTTTCTTTATGCTAAGTGAAGGTGTGTGGCCTAATGGTGAGGTTGTTGCCCTCAGGATCACTAGATTGTGGGTTCAGTTTCTGAACTGGGTAGCATGTTGGGTTCTAAAGCAAAACACTTCACACTTCTCTAATGTTGGGTAAGAATTAGCCTGTCAAAGAATAGTCCCAGCATTTCCTCTGCACATCATAAGAGGCAACTAAAAGAAGTTGATTATGAATTTATAAATTTACCATTTTGGTTTTTATGCTTGCTAACCACTTATATTATTATTATTTATTAATGATAGTATCTTTGTGTGTGTGTGTGTGTGTATGTATATATATATGTATGAAGTTAATTGTTATGGCCAGTCACAGTGACCGTTGGTTTCACACCTATAAAGCGCTTAACCACATGACATGACAAAACAATTTATAGGTGTGAAAGAGATTAGCAAAACAAATACTAGTCTTACAAATAAGTCCTGGGGTTGATTTGTTTGGCTAAACCCTTGAAGGCAGTGGTGCCCCAGCATGGCCTCAGTCCAACAACTGAAACAAATACAAAATATCTATATGTAATAGGCACACCAGTACCTAAGCAGAACGGTTTTAGTTCATCTCTGTGGAAAATTTAATCAACGAGTCAAGTTAAATTGTAGTTGTGACTGTTGCTAATGTCATGTGAATGCCACCCACTACACTCTTGGAGTGGTTGGCATTAGGAAGGGCGTCCGGCTGTAGAAACCTTGCTAAAAAGAAACCTGTAGAAACCTTGCTAAAAGCACACAGTCCACTCTGTTAAGTGGTTGGTGTTAGGAAGGGCCTGCCACCAAAACAGGCAATGGTTGGAGCTAGGTGCAATCCTCTGGCTTGCCAACTCCTGTCAAGCCATCCAACGGACGTTAAATAAAGAGGATGATATAAACACGCTCACACATACATAAGTGTTTGTTTTATTGTTAGGAAATGAAACGTGTAATAAAGTCGGTGTCGAGTGCCCATGATTTAGAAAAAGAAACTGTTCAGTTTGATGTTTCTTTATATCTCAAGCATTCCTTGACTTAATGAGTGGGAGGGGTGCCTGGGGTTATTAATAAAGTCTCTGGTTTGTCTTTGCCTGAAAATGCAGCCTTGTTTGTGAGTGTGTGCAGTGACACAAACATTCCTCTCAGGTTGTTTTTTTCTTTCTTTCGGTTTCTTCATTTACTTTTACTTGTGTGTGTGTGTGTGTGTGTGTAATTTCCTTTGTTGCATGAAAATATACAAGTTTTTTTCTTTTACACACACCTTTTCTTTGTGAGGCAATAAAATCATTCACTGTGTCTACCTTTGTATGTGTGTGTGTGTGTGTGAGTGAGGCAAGGGGTGAGTTAGTGTACGTGTGTGTGTGTGTGTGTGTGTGTGTGTGTGTGTGTGTGTGATTTATGTGTATGTGAACTGGGATATTATTCATACACACGTCCACAATTTTTCTCTGAACTATAGAATGACTCACTAACACATATGTCTACTACATGTGTATATGTGTGTATATATCTCTTTAGTACAAGAAATCACAATGGCTTTCTGCAACATATTCATACCATATTGTGTGTGCGTGTGTGTGTGTGTGTGAGAGAGAGAGAGGGTCCTATTGTATCACAAGTGCTTGTATACAGTCAATTCATAAACTGGTCTCCTGCTCTCTTTCTCAAAAGAGGAGCTTCTTGAATAATTTCCCTTGTGCAACAGGTAACTTTGTTGATAGAATTAATTTATTTACCTAGAGACAGTGAAATAGCAGCAGTTGGGAATAAATGAAGGTAAAAATTAGGAACTGATGTGGTTTATAGAAACACACATTCACTTAGCTGCCAACACACTTGTATATATGTATACCTACCAGCTTTCTGCCCATCTGCTTATATATAGGTATACCTACCAGTTCAGTTCTATATTTAAGAGATGAGGAATTATGGACATTATTTACATTATTTACATTTGATGGATATTTGTCCTCATCTTGTTTGTTGTTAACGCAACGTTTCGGCTGATATACCCTCCAGCTTTCATCAGGTGTCTTGGGGAAATTTTCTTCATCAGGTGTCTTGGGGAAATACCATAGGAATGAGAACCCAGGTTCGAAATTTCCCCAAGACACCTGGTGAAGGCCTCAGCAGATATTTGTCATTATTTATACATACATGCATAAATACATCCTCATCATCTCTCTGTGGCCCGGTACCAAATGAGCCACATCCCCAGTGGTTGAAGACCCATTCCATAAAATGCAGAAGCTAAATAAACCTGAAGAGTGATGATTCTCAAAATATAATTTTGTCTTGACTCTAAATATAGTCTTGTCTTGATTTTTATGAACGTGTCAATTACTAATTGTTTTAACAAGCTTTTATTCATTCAGTTTTATTGCATTCATTAGCAACCTACACAATACCTTTTCTATAGTTTTAACTCGGGGTAACATGAGAAACAAATGTATGTGAGAATGTGTAATTGTTTCCACACAGATTTTTATTTCCTCCCCGTAATTGTGCTTCTGGTTGGTAACCCTCTTAGAACTTAGTTTCACATACCTAAACAGAACATTAAATGGAGCAAGTGAGAAAGAGAGAGAGAGAGATACGCAATGTGATGCTAAGTTGCCTTGTTATAATCTTGATTGAAACAACATTGATAAAAAAAAAATCATTGTTTCTGGAGATGTAGTTTCTTTTCTTTTTTAAGTCAGTGAAAGCTTTTTTTACTTTTTATTTTTTCAACTCTTTTTGTGCCTTCTCACCTGAGACCAACCCTGGTTCCATGACACAAAAGCTTACCATTTTAAAGTGTTCATATCAAATTATGATCTTCTCCGCTATTTATCTCATTCTTTCTCTTGTAAATGTGGGTAACCATGCAGCTTCTCTTCAAAGATCTGCTCTGCTACCCCTACCACTTTCTATCATACTTTAACCCATCATCGCTATACATAAGGTTGCCCTGCCTTCCTTGATGTTTGTAGTTTTTGCTAGCTGCATGTTAACCTCACTAGCGTTGGTGCCACATGAAAAAAAACACCCAGTTCTTGGGGTAAAGTGGTTGGCATTAAGAAGGGCATCGAGCTGTAGAAACTATTCAGGAGCAGAAACTGGACCCTCTACAGTCCTTAGACCTATCATATCCCTTCAAACTGTCCAACCTTTGCCAGTATGGAACATAGCTGTTAAATGATGATAATGATGTATTTTATATTTAAGAACTTTTCAATCAGTTATGCTTTAAACACCAGATGAACCCTTTTTATACCAAACTGCCTGAAACTGCCCCTGGTTCTAGAATACCAACGTCCTATTTTAAAGTGATCTACAATGGTGGTGCTCCAGCATGACCGCAGCCGCATGGCTGGAATGAGTAAAAGAGTACAATTTAATCTTCCAGAAATTTCAAATTAATTTATGTTCCAGATTAATTAATGACCAAGTTATTTTACTAAATTCTTCATTATTTACAAAATTAATTGAAACAAAGGCAGAAAAGGTTATTTTATGAAATTCTTCAAAATTCTTGATTGGTAGGCACAAGCATGAGACTGTGTGGTTTTGGTTTCAGTCCTGCTGGGCAGCACCTTGAACAAATGTCTTTCACTATAGCTCCAAGTCAACCAATTCCTTGTTAGTGAATCTGAAAGACAGAAACTGTGTGGAAGCCTGTCATGTGTGGGGTGTGTGTATTTGTGTCTGTATTTGTCACCATCACCACCTCCACTTCACAACCATAACTGATTTGCATACATCCCCATAACTTAGCAATTCAGCAAAAAAAACAAAAAAAAACAGAATAATTACCAGACCTAAAAACCTAAAAAAAAACCCTGCAAGTCCTGGGGTTGATTTGTTTGACTAAACCCTTCAAAGCAGTACTCCAGCATGGCCCCAGTCCAATGACTGAAAAGAGTAACATATTTATCAATGCAATATTTCCTGCTCGCAGTCCAGTCTGTTCTTACAAAAGTGCAGGAAGGAAACAGAACTAAAAAAAACCCACAACTAAGCAAATATTTGTTTCTATGACAAAGAAAGAAAGAAAGACTAATGATAAAATTAACTCAATGAATTTTGCTGAGTCAACAGATTTCAATGTGGTTTCAATGTCAAATCAGTTCATATTTTATTCTGATTTGCATCACTGACCACCAACTTAAAACTTACATTTTTTTCATTGATCCATTTGCTTGTATGTGTGAAGACGTCTGGAAAATTTGTGAGAGGGAACTAGTTCAGGAATGTTGCTTTCATTTTACCTCTTTTTTTCTGTTAGACAGTTAGAACTGTTCGCTGAAGTGTGAATTGGAAAATATATTAAAACATATTTCTATCTCTTTGGTTGTAAGTCATCTGCTGTTGTCAGAAGCTGTTAAATTTTTGTAGCTATATTTTATTTCAATGAAAGACTGACTAAAATTGTAGATCTTCCTTTATCTAACAAAAAATTAATCTTGGGCAAATCCAGGATTAAGATTGTTAAGTGAAGGATGGTGCAATTGAGAGACAATGAAACACAAACAAAAACCAAGGTAGTTAGTCGTTCATCATCATCATCATCATCATCATTTATCATCCACTTTTCCATTCTTCCATGGGTCAGATAGAATTTTGTTGAAGAGGGTTTTCTATGACTGGATGCCTTTCCTGTTGCTAATCCTCACCTGTTTCCAAGTAAGGTAATATTTCCCCATGGCCAGACGTGCTTTTCATGGAAG
Source organism: Octopus bimaculoides (assembly GCF_001194135.2). Taxonomy (NCBI): domain Eukaryota; kingdom Metazoa; phylum Mollusca; class Cephalopoda; order Octopoda; family Octopodidae; genus Octopus; species Octopus bimaculoides. Next base: position 146,411,929 of record NC_068984.1, on the reverse strand, counting down.
ACTGGAAAGGAACCACCTTGCTTGTATAACTGTGACACTTATTCACAACATCTTGTGATGTCAAGGCTAAGGTACACATACATTCAAGAGGCTTCTTTCAGTTTCTATCTACTAAATTCACTCACAAGGCATTGGTTGGCTCAAACCATAGAAGAAGACACTTGCCCAAGGTGCTGTGTAGTGGGACTGAACCCAAAAACACACAGTTGCAAAACAAGCTTCTTAACCACAGTTTCTTCTTATTAAGTTTTCTTCTTTTTTTTTAATTACGGTGGTGGGTTCTCAATTAGTTTTGATGATCAGCAATTCCTACGAGTGAAATTAACATGATTGGATATTTCACAGATACTCATACACTTGATGCAATTTTTCAGGTTGAATCAGTAAGACACTGTGGCCAGACTGCAGCTTTAAAACACAAGGCACAAGTGTGGATGTGTGGTAAGAAGCTTGCTTCCCACCCACCTGGTTCTAGGTTCAGTCCCACTGTGTGGCACCTTGGGCAAGTGTCTTCTACTATTGCTCCAGGTTGACCAAAGCCTTGTGAGTGGATTTGGTAGCCGGAAACTGAAAGAAGCCTATCATGTATGTGTGTGTGTATATATATATATGTGTCTGGGTTTGTCCCACCACCACTTGACAACCGGTTTTGGTGTGTTTACATCCCTGTAACTTAGCGTTTCAGCAAAGAGACTGATAAAATGAGTACCAGGCTTAAAAAGAAAGAAGTACTGGAGTCAATTCATTCAACTAAAAACTCTTCAAGGTGGTGCCCCAGCATGGCCGCCGTCCAATGACTGAAACAAGTAAAAGAATAAAAGATATGCTGGAAATCAACTCCTGACCGAGTAAGGTCACTTCTTAAACTCGGTCAGTCTGTGCAAGTGTTTTGAGGGTCCAAGGAGTCGTTATTTGTGAATTTGAGTTGATAGTGCCAGAGGATCCCACCACCGACTCACTGAACTGATGAAACCAACCACTTTGGATGTATTAAGCGCAGAAGGGATGAGAAATAAAGTTAATTGCTGGAGAATTTAACTTGAAACATAAGGTCAGAATTAGATATTGTTTGGCATTTGGTGCTTCTCTGCTCGACTTTGATTTCCTTTAAAACTTTCACTTACCAAGCATATTATAGATGTTATCATATACGTAGGTGTGTGTGTGTGTATACATATATATATATA
>NC_068984.1:146407647-146410732 GCF_001194135.2 Octopus bimaculoides | reverse complement strand
TGTATATATATATATATATATATATATATATATATATATATATATATATTTGTGTGTTTGTGTGTGTATGTGTATATATTTGTATGTTTATATATGATATATATTTTCGATGCCAGCTTGGAAGCAAGGACGTTACATGATGATGTTAATGATATATACGTGGGTGTAGGTGTATGTATATATGTAGGTATATATTTGTATGTGTATGTATCTATATATATATTTGTATGTATGTATAAATATATGTATGTATGTATATGTGTGTGTGTGTATGTATGCATGTGTGTGTATATGTGTGCGTATGTTTGTGTGTGTATACAAATGTAAATGTGTAAATGTATGTATGTGTATATATGAGTGTAAATGTATATATATATGTGTGTGTATGTATATGCATGTATATGTATATATGTATATGCATGTATGTATATATATGTATGTATATGTATATACGAGTTTAAATGTATATATATATATGTGTGTATGTATGTATGTGTGTATGTATATGTGCATCTGTATGTATATATACACACACACACACACACACACACACAGAGCCACTTCCAATATTGCTTTCTGTCACCAATTCTCCTTATTATACTTGTTGCTTCTTGATTTTCTGTTGCACTCAACACTTCACGCACACCATCTTCATATGAAGTTGCCATTACCTTTTTTTCTTTAAAAACTTCAAGAGATTCTCGCAGCCACCAATGACTTACTTCTTGCCAGTGTCACTTAATAAGCACCTTCAATACGATGGAGCTATTTCGAGACTGTCACTTCACATTTTATTGAAGTACGTGTATTGTTAAGTTGTTAATAAAAAACCTTCCTTTTCTTTAAAAAGGAAAGCTTGCTTTCTTTCCCAACAATAATATTGTTAAACCTGCCGTTCTTCTTTCTGTCTGGCGGTAACTTTGTTTGCCTCTCAACCTGTTCTACATTGACCTGTACTAAGTGAAAAGAGAATCCTCTGAACAATATTGTCTTTTGACTCCTCGGACTTATCTCACGACTTCACACAGTTTCCGTGGTGACTGTCAGTTGTACATGTGACTGAGATTGCCCCGATGAGACTCTTCTCCGTTGCATGTTCACTCACAGCTGAGTGAATCGGTGCAGCATCAAGTGCCTTATTCAAGGACACAATGTGCTGCCCAACCTGAGAATCAAAACCAAAATCCTGTAAATGTTAAGAAATGAAAATCTATGACTGACTCCTGTGCTGGTGGCACATGAAAAGCACCCACTACACTCTCGGAGTGGTTGGCGTTAAGAAGGGCATCCAGATCAGATTAGAGCTTGGTGCAGCTGCTGGCTCTCCAGACCTCAGTCAAACCGTCCAGCCCATGCCAGCATGGAAACTGGATGTTAAACGATGATGATGATGATGATGTATATATATATATATATATATATATATATATATATATATATATATATATATATATATATATATATATATATGCACACACACATATACATACCATGCCGACTCGGTTTTCGTAGTCGCCTGTGCATCATAAGTTTTGACTGAAAATATTCACCGAGATTGTGAATTATTCAATTCACAATCTTGAATTCACAATCTTGTTGTTTTAGAGTTGAATTTCTTATGATTTTGATAACTTCATATAAACCATCTTTGTCTTAAAATAACTGTAAATTTATCTTTCCATAACAAATAAAAGTCTGTTTTATCTAATATTTCCATGGTAACCAGTCATTAGAAAACTAATACCTACACTCCTGATCAAGTCTGATGTTTTTTTGTTTATTTAATCATATTTATTTATTGATTTATATTAAAATTTCTGTTTACATTTTACAAGATTTGGTTACTGTTTCTCTGTTAGTGTTTGCATTGTCCATGAAACAGCAGAAATACATTTGGTTTCATTGCTTCTAAAAGCCGTCCCTGTCTCTACTCCAACATTTCATAATATATAAAGTGGTTGGTGTCAGATTCAAGTCTGTGACCCAGTTTTCAGTTTTGTTTCTGGTTGTTTTTCTCTTTCACCATCCTCGTTATTATTTTATGCTTGGTTTCCATGCAGGCATAGATTGGCCATCACAGTCCAAGTCAATAGTTCTTCAAAGCTATTGTTTGTCTTAGGTGTTGTCAGGAGATCGCAACTCACTCAAATATTTCATTTTGATATAACAGGTGAAGGCATGGCTGTCAGCTGAGATGTTTGCATCTCTGGTTTTAGTCCCACTGTGTGGCACTTTCGGGCAAGTATCTTCTGCTATAGCCCCAGGACAACCAAATGGATTTGGTAGGCAACATATATAGTGATTGCCGTTATTGTTTTACAAAAGAGGGCCATCTCTTCAATTTGTAAATGCCTTTGTGAGATTTTGTATGACTTAGCATCTCTGACTTTGTATGTATATGTATATATATGTATATATATATATAGTAACAAACTGAGGAAAAGAAATCCTTCCAAGGGGTGTGTTAAACATCAATTCACTGGTTCGTCAGTTGAATACCAAATAAATATTGGTATAATTCAATAATAAAGATAAATTAAATATAAAGATATTCTATTGACAATCCAATAATTTATTTATATTACAATATTATATTAAACACTATGAATATAATATATAACATAACAATATTATATAACAGAAATAATTATAAAAACCATAAAAGGCCAACAAATTGTTTTGACATATTTTTTCTGATATACATAATCACAGTTCCATTATATTTGTCCTCCCCTCCACTGCTTGACAACCAGTTTTGGTGTGTTTACATCTCCATAACTTTGTGGTTCAGCAAAAGAGACTGATAAATTAAGTACCAGTTGCATACTGGGGTCGAACGAATCGACTGGCTCCCTCCCCCCACCCAAAAATTTCAGGCCTTGTGCCTAGAGTAGAGAAGGATATTTATACTGTTGACGATGATGATGATGATGATGATGTGGCCATTGTTGTTACAGTTGTTGTGGCAAGTGTTTTTTTTATCATAGCCTGCTGTTGTTTTGGGCTTCTAATAATCTGATGTTTATAACAAGTCTTGAAGTCTATGAATGACTTTCAGAGTTCCTGCTACCTGACTGAGTTATTT
>NC_068984.1:146405839-146407359 GCF_001194135.2 Octopus bimaculoides | reverse complement strand
GAGCTTAACATTAGTAAAAAAATTCCATTCTCTTCATTATAGGTTCAAGTTGTCTTTCTATAAACATACACAAATGTACCAAAACAAAAAACAAAAAACAATAAACAAATAAAATTTCAATGTCTGTTTTTAATGCCTGATGATGATGATGATGATGATGATGATGGTACTACGACTACAACCCCCTTTCTCTCTATGCACATGTACTAATGTATGTGTATAATACACATCACCATCATTATTTTAATGTTTGTCCATATTGAAAAGCTACTGGTGTATGTATAACGTGTGTGTGTGTGCATGTGTATATATATATACATATATATATATATATCATTCAAGTACAGTCGTAGTTGAATAATAGTTTTATGGCTGCAATTTACTCGCATGCAGCATCTTTCAGGGCTTGTCTCTAATTCAGTTCTTAACCAAATTGAAAACCGTTGACATTTTTGAAGACAACTGGTCCCTAGCTACATTTTGATATAAAAAATTGAGATTTGATCCTGTAAAAAAAAAGTTTACATCAAAATGTGTAGCAACGTTATAGGAGAGTAAGCAACACCACCAATCAAGTTTAGAACTAAATAGCTTTTTTTTTATTTTAAAAGCAAAATATATTTCTCTTAGTTTCAATGATAGAAGAAAGCATGAAGAATTTCATAGTTTTAGTCCCATGCAACAAAAATTTGTATAAAAATGTTGTGAGGTAAAATATAAGTAAGGCAAAAAATTGGATTTATGTATAATTAACTTTTTTATTTTAAAAACAAACTACATTTTAATTAAGCTTAAAAGATAGAGTTCAATTTAAGGAATTTCATGATATCATTTTCATGCAATGAAGTTTTAAAAGAAAACAAATTATGAATGTTTGTTTCTCAAGTTTGAGGGTGATAATATAGTTCTATACTTTTTTTTATAAATATAGTTCTATACTTTTTTTTATAAATATAGTTCTATAAGGGGACTTTAATATATGTCACCAGCATCACTGAGGTAAGGAAAAAATTATCAATGACTCCCCTAATTGACATATTTGACACATTATTATAGCCTGGACAAAACATGGATTACATGGAAAAATGCAAGCAAGAGAAATAGTATTCTCAAGATTATAAACCTGGAAAAGTAGAGGACAAGTTATTACTTCTGGTAAAGTACAGAACAAGAAAATTTTTACTTAAAATATTGCGGCTAAGGATAAAATTTGAATATTAAAAATTGATTGTAATTTACAAAATAGCATAATTTTGTTAAAATATTGACACACTAGAATACTTAAAAAATGAGAGCTAGACGTACCAATGTAGCTATATGTACTACTATTATTTTTTATAACCTATTTTCAAATTTCTAATTATTAATTAATAATTTCAAAAGTTAATTTTTTTTTTTTGAAGTGCAAAAAATATTTGGATTTATTTTTGATTTTTAATAGAAGTAACAAGTAACAACAAATAGAGGTAATAACTTGTAATAAAATTTTTAGTTTTAATAAAAGCTAATATTTTTTAAAT
>NC_068984.1:146395508-146405570 GCF_001194135.2 Octopus bimaculoides | reverse complement strand
TATATATATATATATATATATATATATATATATATATCTCATCACCTTTTAATGTCTGTTTTCCATGCTGGCATGGGTTGGATGGTTTGACCAGAGCTGGCAAGTCAGACGACTGCACCAGGTTCCAGTCTGTTTTGGTTTGGTTTCTGACCTTCCTAGCACCAACCACTTTTCAGTGTGTGCTGGGTGCTTCTTTTTCACTGGCACAGGACTCTTACAAGTCAATCTTCTTCACTTGTGGAAGACGAGTCTTCTTGAGTACAACAAGGTACCAGGTACCTTGGTCCTTTGTCAACTTATCTGAAAGCTTCAGCATCCTGAGGTCATCCTTCAGTACCTCATCCTGTCTCTTCCTGGGTCTTCCTCTTCCATGAGTTCCATCCACTTTGAGAGATCGGCACTTCTTTATATAGATGTGTGTGGGTGTGGGTGTCTGCATTTGTGCCCCACCACCACTTGACAACCGGTGTTGGTGTGTTTACATCCCTGTAACTTAACAGTGGGAGACCAATACCAGGCTCTAAAAAAAGTAAGTACTGGGGTCAGTTCATTTGACTAAAAATTCTTGAAGGCATTGCCCTAGAACGGCTGCAGTCTAGTGACTGAGACAAGTAGACAATAAAAGATCCCCCCCCACCCCGCAACACATATATTTAGGGTTTCAGACTTGTGTGAATTGCAACGAAGCATAAAAAATACTTCATGTTAACTAGAGTGGAACGATGTACAGACAGTAAATGAATACCTGTTGCTATTTGAATAATATGTATTCAATTACCCAATTAACCAGACTCTCAGTTCACTGAATTACTATAAAAAGTGGTTGAATATTCCAGAGTGTACCCTCCTTAACCCTCTAGAGTTCCTATTGCTTTGTCAAATGTAATGAATATTTATTCACATTGTTTGGAATTCTTTCAGATTTCAATAATAGGATTGCTTTATTCTAGGAGTGACATTGTAGGGTAGGTGTGAGAGAATGGATGTGGCTGGTTTCAACACAAGACAGACAGACAGACAATATTTGAGCTGGATATGGACATTTGAAGGGTTGATGCAATCCTCAAGCACCATCAGTGAGACAAGGCTGTAACTTTTGAGTTATTGACTGGGCTTCACACAGTTTCTGTCTCTCCAGTTCAACACACAAGATGTCAAACACACACACACACACGTGTAGTTAAGGCATTCATTTCACAACCATGTGGTTTCAGGTTCAGTCCCACCATACAGCATTTTGGGGGAAAATGTCATCTACTACACAGTGGGAGGGATATTGAAGGAGGTGACTTTATGCCAGGTGATGAGAGGTTAGAGTATGATAAGAGGGACAGAAACAGGTTTGATGCAGAAGAAAAGATGCATGGCTGCCCCAGTTGGAAAAGAGAGTGGGAAAGAGAGACAGACAGACAGACAGAGATGGTGATGAAGATGTGTCAGGGCATACTGGAGGTGAATATAAGTGATGCTGTAGAGAGGGGTGGACAGGGTGAATGGGTAGGTAAGTTTGCGAGAGTGTGATGGGTGAGTGGGAGATAATACTAGTCAAATACTGGGGTTGAAATAGTAAACGAGAAGACCTTTTCCTCCTCAAGGCTGTTAGCCTTGTCTCTAAATATGAAACCATTATCCTAACTCTCTCCTTCCCATCATGCATTTCTCCTTGTTAGTTCTTTCTCATCATTAGAGTAAAAGCCTCGTCATATAAAAGCTTAAAATTACATTATCAATTTGTGTCTCAGCAGCTCAACTTACCAGAGCATTAATCTTCATCTCTTTGGGATAACCTCTCATTGATTTTGTTCCCTATTGTATGGTGTGTGAGATTATTTATTATTAGCAGAGATATTTAATCCTAAGTGGAAGACAGGATTTATTTGATGTAATCTTGTCACCTATTACACAGGATTAGAGTCACTAATAACACAATATCGATCTTCTTGTTGAGTCGTTGATGAATTTTTCTTGCTTGTCAGTGATTTTGTGAAGCATCTTTTGCACGAAGCCGTCTCGAAACAAGATTTATAATACAAACCTGACAAATGAAGAAGACTTATTTAATATAAAACCATGTCTTCCGTGGGGTAGCAGAAATGAGTGAGAGGGTACAAGGGTACTTTATGGAAGCAACTGAGACAGACTATATACGTGGTACTGTATTTTGTTTATTTCTGTCCTCTAGTTCAAATCTAGTCTCCTTTCTATTTACATTGTTGTGATATTGATGAAATATACACCACTCTTGATCACATGATCAGCCAGACTAATATATCACTGGTCATGATTTAGTTTATAAATGATAGCACCCCACTGGCATTCCTCATTGATCAGAAAGCGATTCCATTACAGAGTGACCCATTTACAGTTCAATAAGTACCAGACTTTAAGGAAATAAGTAATGGGGTTCATTATGTACATTATTTACATTTGATGGATATTTGTCTTTATCTTGTTCTGGGTTCTCATTCCTAAGGTATTTTTATTATTATAATTCAGGTCACTGCCCGGAATTGAACTCCGAATCTTGGGGTTAGTAGCCTGTGCTCTTAACCACTACGCCATATGCAATTATGGAGTGAATTTTAGGGCTTATAAATCTAATATTTTCCTCTCCTTCCTTAATCCTGGTTCCCATATGCTGTTCATATCTGCACTTGGTCTGCTTAGGAGGTTGTTGTGTCCTAGCATATGTGATGCTTCTTTTAGTTTTCATATTTTCCAGTGGTGTTCTCTGTCTATTATTTTAACTTCATCCCACGGGCATATGGTGTAGTGGTTAAATAACCCCAAGATTCCGAGTTCGATTCCAGGCAGTAACCTGAATAATAATAATAATATCGAAAAATACCTTAGGAATGAGAACCCAAGTTTGAAATTTCCCCCAAGACACCTGATGAAGGCTGGAGGGTATATCAGCCGAAATGTGTTAACAACAAACAAATTGAGGACAAATATCCGTCAAATGTAAATAATGTACATAATTCCTCATCTCTTAAATATAGAACTGAAGTAATGGTATTGGTTTAAGTAAACCTTGAGGCAGTGCCCCAGCATGGCCACAGTGCAATGACTGAAACAAGTAAAAGATAGAAGCTAGATAAGTGGTTATATGTTTTGTATCCAGAATGAATCTGTGGTTGTCTAAATGAGGTCAGTTGTTGCCAAATAAAATGGTAATTATTGTTTTGAATTTAAGGTACATGGCCAGCAGTTTTGGGGGGAGGGGGATTAGTCAATTAGACCCCCCCACCCCAGTACTTGTCTGCTACTGTATATATTGTTTTCTACTCTAGGCACAAATACCCGAAATTTTGGGGAGAGGGGAATCAGTTGATTTGATCGAACCCAGTACGCAACTGGTACATATTTTTAATGACCCTGAAAAGATGAAAGGCAAAGTCAACCTCGACAGAATTTGAACTCAGAACGTAATGACAGACGAAATATTGCTCAGCATTTTGCCCGGCCCCCTAACGATTCTGCCAGCTCGCCGCCTGTGTGTGTGGTGGTCATAATTTTAGGTAAAGTAGGTTAGGGGTCTTATAGTTTGCCAAAAGTAGGTCATGTCATATTTCTTCAAAAGTAGGTCACTTGTCATTTTGTTGAAAGTAGGTCAATAGTTTTATATATTTCATGTTGGAAGTTGCCCAGTATTTGTGTAATACCCTTCGAAACTTATTCCATGTAGTTAAATCTTTTGTGTAAAAAATTGGTCTATAGTTAGATATATATTTTACAAAAGTAGGGCAACATCCCTCTTTGCAACCACGGAGTTCAATGTTCAGTCCCACTGTGTGGCACCTTGTGCATGTATCTTCTACTATAGCCTGAAACTGACCAAAGTTTTGTGAGTGGGTTTGATCGATGGAAACTGTGTGGAAGCCTGTTTATGTGTGTGTGTGTGTGTGTGTGTGTGTTTGTCCCCCACTCTCCATCACCATTTAACAAGTTGGTTTGCTTACATCTCCGTAACTTAGCAGTTCAGCCAAAGAGACTGATAGAATAAGTACCAGACTTACAAAAAATAAGTGTTGTGGTCAATTTGTTTGGCCATGCTGGGGCACTGCCTTGAAAGATTTAGTCAGAGGTAGGAAACAAGTGAGGATTGTGGACAGAGAAGGAATCTGACTGGCGAAAATCTGCCTCAACAAATTCCGTCTGACCCATGCAAGCATGGTAAAGTGGACATGAAATGATGAAGATGATGATGATTAATAAAGTGGATGAGAGGACAAAAAACTTCGTTAATATATTTTTTGTAGAGATTAACGAGATTTGCACATTTGAAAATCACTGATTTATATATTAAATTTGAGTGTTTATAGCCTTTATATATACTTTATATACACCATATAAAGTGTATAATAGATCTGTGTACTTTTCTGTACTTTTATAGCTTTTCAAGACTGAAGAATGTCACAGTAGTAAAATAAATTATTGCAATTTCATTACCCTTTATTCTATGTGTGTAATTAATTGTTATTTCGCATGCACAAATATTTTAGCATCTACTTAATGCTCAAGAGAGAGAGAGAGAAAGAAAAAGATTATTTTAAGTTTTTGCTAACTCTCAAGATGATTGGTTAAAAATACATTTTGTTTATTCTCATAAAAATGAGCTTCCTTGTGTATTTATATATATATATAGATCTTAATCACATTTATATTTAACCCTTTGCCTCTCCAAAGCATTTTCATAAGTTTCTCGTAAATGTCCATGCTCATTTTCAGACTTCTTTTTAGTCTGGTTTCTTGCATTGTAAGATAAATCTTTCCCTTCATACGTCCCAAGTTACTCTGGAGGTTGGAAAAATATTGTGAATGTGTATCATATAAAATGCATAGACATCAGGGGAAAATGTCCTGCATATGACAGGACCGGCAAAAGGTTAATATTTCAGTTTTGTGTTTGGTTTGCATCATATGAACTCCTGTGTTGAAACAGATTTTGCTGTATTTCAGGAGGGTCATTATGCCAATAATGAACACACACACACTGGTTCTCTTTTATTGATGTGGTCAGGAATGGCAACAAAAAGACTTTGACAAAACTAACTGAATGATTTGTTTTTAGGTGTCCTTTCTTCCATTCCTGTGTGAGAAGGGCTTGATGTGTCATGTTTCCCCCGAGGGGAAGGCCTTCCTCTCTCAGACCTTGTTGCTTTTGAAGTGTCATTGAGGCTTCCAAAACTTTGCTTCTATTTTTTTATTCTAGATGGGGGAGAGGCTGGCCATATGCAATTCCCTTTTAACTTCTGGGAAGAAAGTGGTCCCTATTAGGCTGGCTTCTATCCTTTGAGCTGTCTAGCATAGGGAAGCCTTACAAAGAATTTGTGCTTCATTGGCATAGCTCTCAGGGTCATTGAGCCACGTTATCACAGCACAACAAGAACTGGACCTTGTGGTGGACTTAACCATTATGATTTTATCATAATCATTTGCATTGTTTGGGCAACATTGGCAGATTTGTCTCCTGCAGCTACAGTGCAAGAGAGATACGCTTGAGTGGTTTCTCATTTCCTCATCTTGGACCATAGCAGGATTAGAATTAACAAAGGTTAACAAAGTACCATCTTCATCATCCTCTTTCAACATCCATTTTCCAAACTGTCCATGGCTTGAGCTGGAACGCCAAAGAACTGCACCAAACTCAAACATCTGCTTTGGCTGGTTTCCTACGGCTCAGTGTCCTTTCTAATGCCAATCACTTTACAGAGTGTATTGAGTGCTTTGTGAAGTAAAAGAGGTGCATAAATATTAATGACTTTGATTAAATCTATCTTTGTCAGTTTCCATTCACTTTTCCATACTGGCATGGTTGGGTGGGCAGGACATCTGGGGCAGTGTTCCTCGTCTTGTCCCAATCTTTTAGTTGTCTCTTACCACATGCAGGATGTGGTGTATCTACTGTAGAACCAGACTCCACATCATAATGAACACCAAACTAAATGTCTCAAATATATTGTTCTGTATTCCTGTTCTAGTTTCAAATCCTGTTGTAGTCAAATTAATCAGTTATCTTTCTAGGTTCCATAAACTAGATACCAGTAATATATTGAAGGCTGATTCAGTACATTATACTTCTTCTTCTCCTGTTAGTCTGTCCTTGTGGCAGTGTCATTTCCTTGATTTGTTACTAAACATGTAAACTTCACCACCTCATACTACCTAGTTACAATTAATGGATTGGCCCATTGTGTGCTAAATAGATTAGCCACAAACAACAGCAGAGCACCTGTTTCTGCTGCACTCAACCATTAGGTTTTTTTTCTTCTATTGTTTATTGTTAGACTGGCACCATAACAACTTTGTCAGCTGAAACCCTTCATATAATTGAGATTCTTACAATTTCACTGTCTCCTTTTTCTAATGAGTTGAAATAATAAAAATAAAAGGTAACTAAAAAAAAAACAAATAAATAAATTGCAGCTGTTCTATTATTATCATTATTATTGTTGTTGTTGTTGTTGTTTCAGTGTTTGTAACCTTAATTATCAAGTGGTTTTGTTGTTGTATTGCCAACTCAAGTGTTTATCACCATAATTATATATTTTTAGCCTTGTAAGTTTGTGTGAAGAGTGAAGTTATATAACAAAGACGGAAAGAATCATTCAAAATAATAAACAAGTTTAATTTTAGAATCTTTGACAAGCACCGTATTTCATAGCATAAAAGACGTTCAGGCATATTAAATGCACCTCAATTTTCAGCAGAGCATATTCAGAAAAGAAAGAAAAAAAGCTTTTATTGCATTAAGACTTTTAACATTTGGATTATTCTATTTATTCCCATTGTTTTGAATTAATTGTGCATTGCCTCATAGCTTTGAGATTTCTACAATGTGACTTGTTTACTTGTAGAATGGTAGTGTAGGGTTAGTGTGAAAGGCCAGATATGGCTGGTTTGAATGCTAAAGGGTTGAAACATGTAATGTTTAAAGCAACTTTATCATCAGCACATTTGACAAAATGTTAAGCAGTATCTTTTCTGACACATTAGATTTTGAGTTCAAATTCAGCTGAGGTCAACTTTGCTTTTCATCTGTTGAGGGTTGATAAGGTACCAGTCAAATAAAGGGATCATTGTCATTGACATTTTCCCTTCCCTTCCCTCGAAATTGCTGGTCTTGTGCAAAAATTAGAACGTTTAAAGCAGCTTCACATTTAGGGCCTTGGGTGATCGTTTGAGGCATTGTTTTAGGAAAAAATGTACATCTTATACTCCATCAAATAGGGTAGACGTTTATTGCTGTGGTTAGATAGTCTCATTAACTCTTTTAGGGGTGTATTTGCTGGTTGTGGGACTCTCAGCTCCCAGTGAAGTCTTTGAGATGCTGCGGTAACATACAGCATATCTTGAACCTTTGAAATTTAGGTAAGTCCTTTCTTCTCCATGTCTGAACACTGTCGATTCCTTCTTGTGAGAGAGAGAAGAACTGCTTCCAGTACTTGACTGGTTCTTTATTTCTTGATCTTAAGAGAATGAAAATCAAAGTCAACCTCAGTAGGACTTTAAACAAGATCACAATGAGTTGGAATGGCTGCTGTAAAGCATTGTATTTTGATGCTCTACTGACTCCACCAAACAACCACCTTATGGATACACTTATGACCCGTGATCTCATAGAAACTATTGGGATAAAACATTCGACCAATTTCTTGCCTCGACCCTGTCCATTAATTTTCATTGTAGAAACAAATATTGCTCAAAGACATACAGCTTTAATTAAGCAATTTCTACCTGCAGATTACATAAAGGAATAACGGGAAAAGTTCATTTGATAACTTGTCAGGAATTTTTGCTTGGTATCTGTTCCCTGTAAAAGACAGGTAAATTTGACACGTTTACAGATATCATCATCATCATCATCATCATCATCATCATAATTTTTATGGCCATCTTTGCATGCCTGCAGGAGTTGAATAGGTTTTTCACAATTGGCCTTCACCAATTCTGCCCATCCATGTGGTACCTGGTCTTCCATTTCTGCTCCAGCATCATCATCATTTAACATCCATTTTTCCATGCTGGCATGGGTTGGATGGTTTGACAGGAGCTGGCCAGGCTGGAGGGCTGCACCAGGCTCCAGTTGTCTGCTTTGGCATGGTTTCTGTGGCTGGGTGCCCTTTCTAGTACCAGCCACATTACAGAACATACTAAGTGCTTTTTATGTGGCACCAACACAGGACATTGTACCTGCCTATCAACTTTGCTTATAATATTCATATATGTAAGTGTGTGTGTGTGTGTGTGTGTGTATCTGTCTGTGTTTGCCCTCACCTCTCCCTTGCTTCACAACATGTATTGGTTTGTTTATATCCCTGTAACTTGATGGTTTAGCAAAAGAGACCTTTAGAATAAGTACCAGACTTTGAAAAAAATCGATATTGTGGTCAATCTGTTCAACTAAAACCCTTCAAGACTACATCCCTGCATGGCTGCAGTCTAATGACTGAAACAAGTAAAAGAAAAGTTGAAAGATTTAACAAAAGGAAAATTGAAGCTCTGGGCTTTCTTCTGTGAGTCTTTGTATAAAAGAAATAACATTTTCCCTGTTGTTCATTGATTTGCTCCCATCTCATGCTTCCACACAGGTTTTCATTCAAATTATCAAAGCGACAGCAATGCAACTTTATTTTCAAAGGTAATAACTGCACTAATTTTACCGAGTTGACTCTCACCTTTTTTCTAATCTGGGACAGCCTGAAAGTCACGACCATTGTCCCTGGGATATTGAAAAGTAGAACACACACACACACACACACACACACACACACACACACACACACACACATGCCCCCGCCACACACACACACGCCCCCGCCACACACACACACACACCCATGCACACACAGCATTGAAAGAAGAAAAGAAAAATAAATTTGATAACATTTGAATTATATCTGGCAATCATTTTTCAAGTCTTAGTACAAGCAGTTGTAGTTTGATTCCCTTTTCTGTTTCACATCACATTATATTGCTATTAATGTTGAGAAATGCATGAATGTCACAACATCCCTCTCTCTTCAAAATCAGCCTTGTTAATCAGTCATTTATAAAACATTTTGATTACAAATGCTATTGACTCTAAGAATCACTCTTTCTTGGAAGAAATAAGGTTGGCTCATCACCATCATTATCATCATTTAATGTTCCATTTTCCATGCTGGCATGGGTTGGACAATTTAGCAGGAACTGACAAGACGTAGGGCTGTGCCAGGCTCCGATTCCTGTTTTGGCATGGTTTCAACAATCAGATGCCCTTCTTAACGAGATCACTGAGTCCTTGCAAGACCCTCTCAACTGAATGGGATATGACAGGGAAGGATGTGAAAGGATGATGGAGGGATGACAAGAATAAGTGTCTTGCTGAAGAGGTAAATACAAGGCTTCTGAGTTAAGAAGTTCACTTTTTAACCAAATGATTAAGAGTTCAGTCCCACTCTGCTACAACTATAAGGCATTAAGCAGAACCAATAATGCCACCTGGAGTGGACCACATCCCTGCTTCTTTCGCCTGTGGGTACTAGTTGATTGTTGTAGTAAGTTAGAATTTGTGTGGATTTGACTATTATTTCCAACAAGTCAAACGGCCACCTAAAGGCTCTTGTGTTATCTTTGACATTCATGTCATTTAAATGTAATCAACCAGCTACGTTTGTGTGACAGAGAAACATGTGATACTTCTTGATGTTAAGGAGAAGAATCTATCTGTAAATATCCCCAAAACCACCACCACCACCACCAGTTACTTTCTTCTCTTCTTTCTTATATATTAACAAAGCTAAGTTTTTTTGTTTGTTTTTGTTCTTTTAGATAAAACAGATCAGTTAGTATATTATTGAGCCAGAACTTGTCCTTAAGCACTTAAACACACACACACACACAAGTGAGATTTAACTAAACAAACAAACATGAAATAATGTATTTACTTATTGTCTTGATTTGTATTGGTTGACCTTTACTTTTTCTTAAATTCTTTTGTATCTCCTTCTCCACATGTATGAATGTTTGAGAGAGAGAGAGAGAGAGAGAGAGAGAGAGAGAGAGAGAGAGAGAGAG
>NC_068984.1:146386878-146395223 GCF_001194135.2 Octopus bimaculoides | reverse complement strand
TTAAGAAGAACCAGAGGTAAACCAAGAAACAAGATGGTTGGATAATATCCGAAGTCTCAGGTGGTCACGCTTGGGAATTCAGCTGGAAACAGGTAATGATGGGGTTTTTTTTTTGGATCATGTGGGGGCAGTGGCCGAGAACTCTAACCGACAGCCTCCCCAGGGATAATGGACAGAGAAGACAAAGAATGGAGGATAAAGAATGAAGACATTGCAATATAGATACACTGATTCTCTGTTTTTTATTTCTTCCAATTAACTGTGGCCATACTGCAGCACTGCGCTTACCCCCCCCCCCCAGTACTTAATTCATCAGGCTCTTTTTGCCAGACTGCTAAGTTATGGCGACACAATCAGACAAGTACATGTTGGTTGTCAAGCAGCGAGGGAACAAATTCAAAGACACACAGACATTATAGACACATTCATGCAAATTACATCATCATCATCATCATCATCATCATCATTTAGTGTCTGTGTTTTAATGGAAAATTGGAAACAGCGGGCACTGCTTGCATAATGTTGACATCAAGCAAATACACACACACACACACACGCACACGCACACGCACACAATAGATTTTTACAGTTTTTCTCTATCAAATTCACTCACAAGACATTGATTGGCCCAGGGCTATAGTATAAGGCAAATTGCCCGAGGGGCCTTACAGTGGACTGAACCCAAAACCACACAGGTATGAAATGGATTTATTACTAGGTATTTCATTCTCTCTTTCTCTTCAAACTAATAAACATAAGTATTTGGAAGAGATGACAAACCAGTTTTCTTTCTCTCTCTTTTTTTTTTAATATCTTGTTTGGTAGTATACTTTCTTTTCTTCTCATTGTTTTGTCTGTTTTTACATCTAACATTTATATTAGAAAAAAGAAAATATTGTAGTTCTTTTCTTTATTGATATCTCAGCTTTTAAGTGTCCGTTTTCTTGTTACTTATTTTTAATAGAAAGTAGATGAATAGGATTATTCTGCTGACTTTATTATGACATCCACCGTACGACATTCTGCTATACAGGCTTGTCCATGCTGAACGTCTTTCTATTAAATCCTTGCCTAGTCTCGTGGTTGACTGAAATTTGTGGTGGGAAAATAAAATAAATGCAGATGTAAGCTAACGGCATGCCGTAACGCTACCGAGTGGCAGCATTTAGTGTTACCATTTACATGTTGATTAGTTTAATGTTGTGGGTTAGCTCAAAGTCACACCTGATTGACTTCATCATCATTGTTTTAACGTTCACTTTTCCATGCTACCATGGGTCAGATGGAACTTGTTGGGACAGATTGTCTATGGCCGGATGCCATTCCTGTGGCCAACTCTCACCTGTTTCCAATCCAAGTAATATCTCTCTATGGCCAGACAAGTTTTCCTGGAAGACTGGAAATGGACGACCTTGCTCATTTACAACCATCACTTAACGTCTAACCAAGGACACACACACACACATTTATGACAGGCTTCTTTCAGTTTCCGTCTACCAAATCCTCTGACAAGGCTTTAATCAGCCTGAAGCTATAGAAAAAGTCACTTGCCCAAGGTGCCATGCAGTGGGATTGAACCTGAGACCACATGGTTGGCAAGCACTCTTCTCAACCATACCTACACCTATTAAAGACCATACAACTGTTTGTATCGTTCCGTTGTCCAGTCTGATTTTTTAAGCCAGTTGTTGTTGCCTGGTCCCTAATTTCTTTTCTTTGAGTTAGCCGATGATGAAAGGTCTTTCTATACATTATACAATGTAGCCTTTTTTTAGTTTAAAGTAAGATATGATTTGGGAAAGATTTGGTTGTTATTTCTAGCGGGTTGAGCACCAAGTAGAGTATCTCTTGTTGGGCCATATTGCAGTTCAGTCACTGATTTACATAAAGTCCTGCTGCGTGGCACCCTGGGCAATTGTTTTCTACTATAGTTCCAGACAGACCAATACCTTGAGTGGATTTGGTAGATGGAAGTTGAAAGAAGTTCATTGTGTATCAATTGATATGTTTATATACAAGTGTGTGTGTGTGTGTGTGTGTGTGTGTGTGTGTGTGTGTGTGTGTGTGTGTGTGTGTGTGTGTGTGTGTTACTGTCCGGCTAATCGTCAAATTACCTCTGATGGAAATGACGGTAACAATGTTTCTAATCCCTTGATGCAAATCTTACAGTTTTCTTCTCTCTATTTTGCATCTTCAATGCAAAGGGCCATGGGAAGGCCTATGCTAGGAATATCATTACAAGAGCCCATTTGAGAATGATGTGGAGTGGATAATGTGAGCCACAGAATACCAACGGCACAAGTTCCTCTGGGCCGAACAAGGTGGACCTATGCAGATGCCAGGTGGTTTCCAAGAGAATGGAAAAGGCCACTTGGAGGGTCTCCACAATGATCGAAGATGATTTAGTTAAGCAATCTGGGGTCAGGATGGAAAAGGATGGTGCAACGCAGTTAAAATATCATTGGAAGCGCATTGTGATCAGTGGTGTGTAACAGCATTGGATGGTTTGGCTGTGACAGTGATATATGTGGCGTGGGGTGAGGGTAAGATGGAGTGTTGGGTGGAGGTTGTGGAGGTGGAACAAAACAAACACCACTAAATGACTGTAATAAAGATTGAACCAACTTTAGGCTTCAGGAATGTGTTCAAATAACATTCTGACTACACCATGTTCTACTTTTAAGGTGTGTGTGTGTGTGTGTGTGTAAGGGGATGTGAGTGTCTGTGTTGTGTTGGAGATGTGTGGGTGAGTGAGTAGATAGGTGTGTGTATGGATGTGTGTGTATGTGAGTATATTGAGGGTGTGGTGGTTGCTGAATATGTGGATGTGTGTGTATGTGTGAGAATGTATATTTGTGTGTGTGTATGTGTGAGAATCTATATTTGTGTGTATGAATTTAAGAGTTTGTTGCTCTTAACATTGGAATGTTGTAAATAAGATTTAAAATGGGACTTACTGTGTGTTCGCGTATTCTACTGTCATGTGTGCCAGGGCAGCAATGAACACCAAAGTTGATTATAAATTAGACACACACACACACACACACACACACACACACACACACACTGATGGTACACCTATGTAATTTGAACCAACCACTGAAGGGAGAGATAAAAAATGTCGATGCTGTTTTTTCATATTGATCCTGTTTTTTAATTTACTTTTTCAATGTCATTTGTGTCAGTAACTTTAGACATTTTGGGTGTTTGTGTGTGTGTGTGTGTGGCACAATTGTAGCCCAGTGGTTAAGCAGTTCAATTCATAACTGTGAGGTCCGGGTTCAGTCTCATTACAGGGTGTCTTTAAGTGTCATTTACCATTGCTTGAAGGCTTAGGCATGGTTACGTGGCAAGATGTTTACTTCCCAACCACACCGTCCTGAGTTCAGTCCTATGCATGCCACCTTGGGCAAGTGTTTTCTACTATACTCTTGTACCTACCAAAACCTTGTGAATAGATTTGGTTGACAGAAACTGAAAGAAGCCCATTTTGTGTGTGTGTGTGTTATTGTCTCCTTGCCCTGACATCACATGATAGTTGTAAACGAATGTCACTGCCATGCAAGTGGTGTCCTTCATTTCCAATCTGCCATGAAAACATGTCTGGTCTTAGGGAAATATTACCTTGTTTGGAAATGGGTGAAATCTGGCGACAGGAAGGCCATCCAGCCATAGAAAATCTACCTCAACAAACCCCTTTTGATTGATGCTAGCATAGAAAAAGTCCTGGAATCATTTTGTTCAACGAAACCCTTCAAAGCTGTGCCCCAGCATGGCCATAATCCAATGACTGAAACAAATAAAACATAAAATGAAATAGAAGTGTTATGGTTGAACAACTTGGTTTCACTTGATATTACTGGTATCAACATCAATATGAAACCTGGGATAGCATTAGAAGTACATAATTAAATATTGTATTGAATGGTGTATTATTGGCCTCCCTCGTTAACTGACTGTGCTATTTATAGCTAATGTTAGCGGTATACATTGTATAAATTTAACTCATTTTCTTAATTTATTTCTAAAAAAAACATATTTAGCTGCAGAAAACCTGTTTTTACTTCTTAGTCAGAAATTTACTATTAATAGATAAATAAAATCAAATGGATAAATTGAAAACAGATGTGTGCATGCATGCACACACACACACAGTACATGCAAATGTTAGTAACTTTGAAATAATAGCCCATCCAGTTACTTAAGGAATGTTGTTAACTATCTATCTATCTATCTATCTATATATATATATATATATCTATATATATATATATATATAAAGCACCATCCAAACGTGGTCAATGCCAGTGGCCCCTGACTGGCTCCTGTGCCAGTGGCCTGTAAAAAGCACCCACTACACTCTCAGAGTGGTTGGCTTTAGGAAGGGCATCCAACTGTAGAAACCTTGCCAGATCAGATTGGAGCCTGATGCAGCCTTCTGGCTTGCCAGTCCTCAATCAAACTGTCCAACCCATGCCAGCATGGAAAGCAGACTTTAAACGATGATGATGATGATATACATATAGGACAAGCGTCTTCTACAACAGCCTCAGACCAATAGATGCCCTATGAGTGAAGTTAGGAAGTGGAAACTGTATGGAAGCCCATCATTGTGTGTGTGTTTTTCTGAAAATTGCTGGCCTTGTGCCAAAATTTGAAGCAATTATTATTATTATTATTATTATTATTATTATTATTATCATTATTATAGATGTTGCATCGTATACAGTTTCGTGAAGTTGTTGATTGAAGACATTGTGTCTACCAAGGGTTTGTACTGTTGTCCAAGTCACAAGGACCTCAGACAGACAGTACTTTACGCAATATGCATGCAGCTCCAAGTAATGGCGACTTTTGCAAGACATCTAGATTGTATTTCTAAGGTTTTCAGATGTTTTTTTTCTCAGATTGGGTGGTATTGAACCCAATACTCCGATGACAATAGGGATAACCTTTGTTTGACTCTCGTAGCTGCCACATCTTAGCAATCTCAGGTCTCCATATTTATCAACTTTTTCTTTCATGATATGTTGATCTGGCACTGCTACGTCGATTATTAGGCACTCTTGTTTGTCCCTTATTATTATTATGCAGTACTGTTGCATTAAACCCAGTTCTGTATTATTTCCTGTGCCACATTTCTTTCCTGCATTGTAGACCAGAGCTATTCGTTTTTTACAAGAATATGAAGAGTCTGTTGTGGGAGGGAGTGATGCCAACTGCTTTAACCAACTGTTAGTAACAAGCTTCTAGTTAAATACAAGACTTATAAATCAGTGAATGAAGCAGAGGCTTTTGAAATGTTCATCTTCTGAACAATTAAGAACCTGGTCGTTAGAGACTCCTTCATTTGTTTTTGTTCTGTGACAGGCAGGAGTTAAATATTTGCTTTAAGCTTAGCTTGAAGTCTGTGTCTGTATGACTATATATGTATATACCACACACATACACACACACACATATACAGTGTTTGTGTATATGTTTGTAAGTGTGTAGTCTTATACTTGTTTCACTCATTTGACTGCAGCCATGCTGGAGCACCACCTTTAGTCGAGCAAATCAACCCCAGGACTTATTCTTTGCATGCCTAGTACTTATTCTATCGGTCACTTTTGCCGAACTGCAAAGGTATGGGGACGTAAACACACCAACATTGCTTGTCAAGCGATGTTGGTGGGGACAAGCACACACACACACACACACACACACACAAAGAGCAGCAAAAGCATTTGGTGGCTTGAAGTCATGCATTTGGTGCCAGTGACATATAAATAAGAATACAAAGCTGGCTCTTTACAAATCATTTGTCTTGCCATCCCTGTTGTATTCCTGTGAAACGTGGACTTGTTATAAAAGACATTTTAAATTGTTAGAACATTTCCATCAAAAATGCCTTCATCACATTTTAAAAATTAAATGGAATTCTTTTACTCCAAACACAGATGTCCTTTGCATCTGCAGGCATCCCCTCAATTAAAGCCATGATTTTGAGGAACCAATTGAGATGGTGTGGCTACATTGTTCGAATGGTAAATGAACGCATGCTAAAACATCTGTTTTACGGTGAGCTTGCAGAGGGGAAACACTATCGGTGTAAACCTAATAAAAAGGTTTAAGGACTACTATGAAGTCCCTGGGAATGGTTCCAGAAGATATAGAAACCCTTGCTTCGTATCAAGTTGGATGGTGAACAAAGGTATGGAGTGGAGTGAAAGCATTTGAAGAGGCGAAGATAACACATGTAAGACTCAAAAGAGATCTAAGGAAGAATGTAACGATTGAGAAGGTGAATGATAAGGACCTTTTTGTGTGCACAGTAGTGTATGCCAGAAGGTTTGGAAATCCAACTGAGGCCTCAAAAGACTTTTTAGATCCTCAAAGAGCAGAACTTATCTGCAACTCTTGGTGGTCCAAATCGGAGGTGCAATCTATGTGGGTGTCTTTTCAGAACATTGTCTGGGCATGATGGTTCCAAGGTGTAGGTGCAAGTGGTGGTCAAACTCTGCATAAGGAGTAGACAACCACCATATATATATATATATATATATATATATATATACACATACATACACGACGGGCCTCTTTCAGTTTCCGTCTACCAAATCCACTCACAAGGCTTTGGTCGGCCCAAGGCTATAGTAGAAGACACTTTCCCAAGGTGCCATGCAGTGGGACTGAACTCAGAACCATGTAGTTGGTAAGCAAGCTACTTACCACACAGCTTTTGTGCTCCATTTACCTCAAATGCAATCATCCTCCTCAGAACATGCTCATACCACCTCACTCCATTCGCCCTTGCCAACCATTCCATGCTTCAATTAATTTTGGAAACAAAGAATTTAAAGGGATTTATTAAAATAGCTACTTGTTCCATCCATTAATTCAGCATTTTGACATAAAAGAATTTTGAAGAAAATTATGATGTGATTTAAACATGAACAAGACACTGTTGTATAAAAATTTTAAAAAACCCCATCTTCATTACTTATTTTTTCTCATCATTTTCTGCCCCAAAATATTCTCCCTGTTTTGTGTTCAAACTGGCCAGATCTGGTCTGTCACACCTACCCTACAATGTCATTCTAAAAATAAACACATCATTGAAATCTCAAAGACAGAAGATATTACATGATTGCTTCAAAGCAATGTAAGTAAATAAGGATTACGTTTGACCAAACAGTCTGAACGCTAAACAAATAAATCACCTTGTAGACAATAGAATGGAAGAAAAGAAGGGTATTACCATGTCTTTTATAAAGCCATGAGGGTATTTATTGATTAAGTACCACTTATGCAGATCAGATTAAATAATAAGAAACAGCTTATATAAATCCTCTCCCACCCCCTTTGATAATTTCATGAAACCTTATTGAGACTCAATTAACAAACAAACAAATCTAGACTTGATAGTGCTCCCACCCCCATCCCACCCTACCATGCTCCTACTCTCTGCTATTTTAGGGTACTATGTAATAAAATGATGTTTGCTGACAGGTTGTGTAACCAAAGAATAAAATGGGTAGATTTTATTAGTCTACTCTGCGTGTGTGTGCGCAAGTATTATTATTATTATTATTATTATTATTATTATTATTATTATTATTATTATTATTATTATTATTATTATTATTATTATTATTATTATTATTATTATTATTATTATTATTATTATTATTATTATTATTATTATTATTATTATTATTATTATTATTATTATTATTATTATTATTATTATTATTATTATTATTTAAGGCAGCAAGCTGTCAGAATCATTAGCACACTGCACAAAATACTTAGTGATATTTCACCCTTCTCTATGTTCTGAGTTCAAATTCTGCCATGGTCGACTTTGCCCTTCATTCTTTTGGGGTTGATTAAATAAGTACCAGTTACACACAGGGGACAATGTAATCAACTTAATCCCTTCCCCCAAATTTCAGGCCTTGTGCCTACAAAGGCAGTGAGTCTGCAGAATCGTCAGCACACTGGATGACATGCTTAGTGGTATTTCACCTGTCACTACATTCTGAGTTCAAATTCCACTGAGGTTGACTTTGCCTTTCATCCTTTCGGGGTCAATATTATAAGTACCAGTTGAACACTGGGGTCAATGTAATCGACTCATCCCATCCCCCCAAATGGTTGCCCTTGTAAAATTCAAAGCCCTTATTATTGTTAAGTCAGTGAGTTAGCACAATCGTTAGCATGCTGAATAGTATGCAATATTTTGTTCACTTTTACATTCTGTGTTCAAATTCTACCAAGGTCAACTTTGCCATTCATCCTTCCAGTGTGGGGCACTGGGGGAGGGGGTGATATAATCGACTAGGCCCCAATCCCCACCC
>NC_068984.1:146383895-146386868 GCF_001194135.2 Octopus bimaculoides | reverse complement strand
ACCCCAAAGATTATTTTATTTTGTATTGACTTCCAGAAAGATGAAAGAGATGAAGTCACTCATTGCCTTTCATTATTCCTGGAGAACAAGATGCGGGAAGAGAATCAATATATTAAGTTTTAGAAAAATATTGGGGCCATTATGATATGCTTTGATTGTTTCATTCCACAAAAATCTGTGGAATTAAGAATCATGACCATTATTTTCTTTCTTTTTCATTCTTTAATTTGTTTCAGTCATTGGATTGTGGCCATTCTTGGGCACCACCTTGAAGGGTTTTACTTGACCAAATCATCTCCAGCACATTTGGTCATTCCTTGCTGAACTGTTAAGTTACAGGGACATAAGTAACCCAATGCCAGTTGTATAGCAATAGGAGCAGGACACACACATACAGTTAATCTACAATGGGCTTCCACACAGTTTTCATCTACCATATTCATTCACAAGATATTGCTCAGCCTGGGGCTGTAGAAGACACTTTCCCAAGGTACTGTGCAGTGGGACATGGTCACAAAGTGAGCTTCTTAACTTATTCACCTGACAGCTATGACCGTACCTTATTATTTTTTTTTCTCTGGATTAAAGGCAGTCTCTCTGATTCTTTATTGGAAGGAAGATCTCCTTAAATCTTAGATCTGGTTTGAATAATTACAACAGAATAGACTTCACTAAATGTACCAAAAGTGCCTGGTAGTGTTAAAGTGGGTGATGGTTTGTGCCACATGGCCCCAAGGGGAGCTTCTTAACAACACCTCTGTGTCTCAGTCTTGCAGGATTTATTCGCATCATTTTTACATTCAGATTTCAAATCCCATTCAGGAATGAGTTTATGCTTAATCACATCCAACATCAATTGAAATGAGTAGCAGTCATGTAATGGGTTCAGTTTTGACTTCATTTCTTCCCAATAAACTCGTGGCCTTCATCCAGAATGAGAAACGGTCGTGGCAGCAGTGGTTGTTGTTGTTGTTGTTGTTGTTGATCTTTGTACAGTTGTTGTAAACATGTTGTTACATGAATTTTCTTTATTCTTCTCTTTGAATAGCAAACAAACAAAATATAATTCTGTTTTGTCTCCTATGAAGAAGTTATTGTCATTAGTAGATTTAATGAGCAATTAGTTTATCCTAAACGCTCTTGTATCTCCTCCAAACGAAATGTTCTACATTCCAAAACACAGAACCACTCTCAGTCAGCTATTAATAACTACAGCTTGCAAATTCTTGTTTTGGCTGATTGTTGGGGCATTGACCATCTCATGTTTCATCCTTGGACAAGCAAAATGGCAAAATGGATCAAATATTTGGACTTATGGACTCTTTCTGTAGGAGTTCAAATTTGCTGCAGGTATAACTGTGTGGTCAAAAGGTTTACTTCCCAAACCTAGACTTGGGGTTCAGTCCCACTGCATGGCACCTTGGACAAATGTCTTTGACTATAGCTCCAGATCGACCAAAGCCTTGTGACTGTGTGGTTATAAGTTTGCTTCCCAACCACATGATTCTAGGTTCAGTCCCACTGCATGGCACCTTGGGTGAGTGTCTTCTACAACAGCCTCAAGCTGACCAAAGCCTTGTGAGTGGATTTGGTAGACAGAATCTAAAAGAAGCCCATCGTGTGTGTGTGTGTGCGTACTTTTGTCTTGACATCACATGATGGTTACAAATACACACATATACACACATATACCCACTACATTGACTGGTCATTGACTTGAGTTCATTCACTCTTTGGCAGATGTCCAAAAGTTACTTTGCTCACCTAGAATGCTGGACAGGTTACCTGTTTAAATCCTGCCAAGGCAACAGGTGGGACTGAGTTACATGTTCACAAGTAACTCTTACAATCACCTGACATTCCTCTTTCAATACTTAAAAGGATGCCTAACTGTTGTAAGTTTTGGAATCTGTGCATTTTGATGCCTTCCTATATCACTGTTTCACATTATCAACCAGACTATCCTATGTTGTTATACAACACTGGTCACGATGCACTTCCAATTCTATCTTGATTGCATCCTTCTTCTCCATCTTAATCCAAATTGTTTAATTAAATCGTCTTCCCAACAGCATAGATCCACCTATTCTCTTTGAACATTGTCACCTGTCCAATCCTGTAGAACTTTTGGTATTTTGCCGTCATGGCATTCACTTTGCTCTCCTGTCAAACTACTTCCTTTTGGATATGCTTTCACAATGCTATTCCTGGCATGGCTCTTACCATGGCCTTTGTACCACAGCCATTTGATGTTCTTCCCACTTCAGGGTGCCCCACTTCTCATTTGCATATATAAATCTTGCTTGTTTTCTCTCTCTCTCTCTTTCTCTCTCTCTCTCTCTCTCTCTCTCTCTCTCTCTCTCTCTCTCTCTCTCTCTCTCTCTCTCTCTCTCTCTCTCTCTCTCTCTCTTTTCCCCTAAATCCTATAAAATTGTCCTACTCCACCACCACCACCACCAACAACATTGCCAGAGTTATCCGACATCTTAACAAAATGAAACTCAGAAACCCAGAACCAGCTAACCTCCACCCTACTAAATCAGCTCAGCATAACCCCCAGCTCTATACACATAAATCCAAAACACCAATTGACCCCCTTAACAACACTAACCCCCATAACTCCAACTATAATTCCACTACTAACACCTGATCCTTAAATTTACCACAACTGTCTCTGTAAGTAAATGTTTGATTTCGATGCTCTCACACCCAACTGGCTCCTTTGAATCTAGCATATATATATATCATCATCATCATCATCGTTTAACGTCCGCTTTCCATGCTAGCATGGGTTGGACGATTTGACTGAGGACTGGTGAAACCGGATGGCAACACCAGGCTCCAGTCTAATTTGGCAGAGTTTCTACAGCTGGATGCCCTTCCTAACGCCAACCACTCAGAGAGTGTAGTGGGTGCTTTTACGTGTCACCCGCACGAAAACGGCCACGCTCGAAATGGTGTCTTTTATGTGCC
>NC_068984.1:146375966-146382297 GCF_001194135.2 Octopus bimaculoides | reverse complement strand
CACACACACACACACACACACACACACACACACACACACACACACACCCCTTTTATTTCTATTAGTTTAATGTTGCTGCTTGATGCCACTCTTTTGGAATTCCCTCCATCACCTCCCCCCCATACTCCTTGTGTAATCCATCCAACACTGGTTGTTAAGTGATGGGGGTGGAGGACAAACACCTATAACAACACTTACATTCACACATACGTGTGTATGTGTGAATGTGCCCTTACCTTGGTATCGTGTGATGGTTGTAAATGAACATCACCTCCATACAAGCAGTGTACTTCATTTGTAGTCTTCTGTGAAAAACATGTCTGGCCGTTGGGAGATATTACCTTGCTTAGAAACGGGTGAGGATGAGCAAGAAGAAGGGTATTTGGCTACAAATGGTGATGATAATTTTAAATATATATATATGTATCACTTTGTCTTGAGTGGCCAGACTGTTAGATGTTGTTTTGAATCCAATGACCACAGTATTTCATCCATTCCATTCTTGATCTTGCCCTCTTCCACTGCAGTCCCATTATTCTCTTTACATTGTCAATCCATCTGAGTGGAGGCCTTCCAGGTGGTTGTGTGTGTGTGTGTGTGTGTGTGTGTGTCTCCAAGCTGACCGATGCCTTCTGAGTGGATTTGGTAGATAGAAACTATATGGAAGTTTGTCACAGACCTGGGAGTAATGGAGACCCCATACTCCTCTAAACTCCATACATTTCCAAACTCCTAAGTTCCCCAAGCTGCAAGCCTCACCACCGTCACCGGATGCTGTTCTCGGTCTTGTCTTCCGTATCATTTCATTTTGAATTCCTGTCCAACCCAAGATAGTTTGTCCTTTCATTCCTCATCGGTCAATAACATCCAATGCCAATAATATGCAGAGACCGATTCCATTCACTCTTCTCCCTTCCCTTCAGATATTGGCCTTGTGCCTAATCAAAACAAACAAATATTACAGTTAATGTTGTTGTTTCAAGTTATTTCTCCTTCCCCTCCTTTCTCTCCTCTCTCATTCAGAATGTATTTAATGTATGTGTGTGTATGCATATACATGTGTGTGTGTGTGTGTGTGTGTGCATGTGTGTGTATTTAAACTTAAACTATTATGTAGCAGGTGTAAATGTTTGTTTTATTTCTTTAGCCTTTTTTTCACTGACAAATTCATCAGACTCTTTTCTTTATTTTATTTCCTGTTTTAACTTAAACATGTCATTGAGACATGGAAATATTTCTGTCTTCTTCACAATTTTTGAATAATGTCTTTGAAAATGCTTCCTTTATTTCCCATCTGTAATGTCTGAATTAAAAACAAATCTGAACTTTACACAACATGTTTCTACTCCAGCTAGTTCTTTGAATGGTTTAAAAAATCGTTTCTAATGCAGAGCAGTGATTCAATGGTTCTGTTTGGATAAAATGTGTTGAAAAAACAGTCCTGTTGATAAATATATATTTATATATATATATACATACATATGGGTGTATAAGAGTGTGGAATGGTAAAATGTGCTTAGTTCAGGGAAACCCTGATGAGTCAGACAAAAGGAGAATTTGGAAACAAGACTAAATATGCATTTTTTTTTTTATTTTGAATAAATTTGCCTCTTTGAGATTAATTAGGCGTTATGTAATTTCTCTTGAATATTCACTAATTAACAAAATCTAAAAGCAAATGGTTAATTCTAAACAAGTACACACACACACACACACATAAATACATACATACTATATATATATATATATGACGTAAGATCCAGGGATCAAGATGTAGGAAGAAAGTTAGCTTCAAGCAATCTGTAGTAAATATAAAAAACAATTTTCAGGAACAATAGTGGTTTATTGAGACGGAAGGTTGTGGATTTTTTTCCATGTCAAAGAACAATAAGCTGAAGAAAGTTCTTTTTATATTTCATGGTAGGTGACCATGGTTGCCGGGTGTGCGAATAAGAATGGAGGAGATAAGATCTGCACTACATATGTTTCCTAGCGATCGGAACCTCAGAAGTGGTAAATATCCAAGCAAGGTGTATAGCACAGGCCACTCTTCAGGCCAAGGATATCTTGATTAAATGAATATGATATCCTTGGCCTGCAGTATACACCTTACTTAGATATTTACCACTTCTGGGGTTCCATTTGCTATGAAACATAAGTAGCCCGGATCTTATCTACACTGCTCCTTAACTCTTGTGTGTATGTATGTTGTCTATAGCTACCTATCTATATTGTTTGTTGGCTCTTTCTGTGCCTTGTATTTTTAAGGGTTTTTTGACATATATCTTTTTTATATTTTTGCATGTCCCACATGCTATACCTTCATTTTTCATTTATGTATTCTTTATTATTTTTTTTTTTTCCTGCTGTACCCTTATTTTTATTTTTGTTTTTATTTTTATTTTAATTTTGATTTTAATTCTATTTTTTATTTTTATTTCTATCTTATTTTTGCTGTTGTTTTTCTTCTGGTCTCTACCACACCTCTGTTTTTACCTCTTGCTCTACATTTGTATGAAACCCTTTGTGAATCTCTGAAGAGGCCTAGCGGTTCGGGCATGTAACCCCATTTCAAAATGTCAATCGATAATCACTCCGGAAAGGAATATTCGGATAGAATGGGGCTTGCTAAAACTAGGCCGAAACAGCTGTAAGATTAAACTTCTGTTCATCCTCTAATTCCTTATGTACTTTGTACTTCTATATGTAAACCAGGTTGGCAAAATAACATAGTCTGCCATGAACACCTGTGCTTTGGTTCTTTCTTTCTTTTTCTTTCCTTTTTTGTCACTTTTGCTATGAATTAAATTAATGAATTCAACGGGATACACCGTCTGCAAGTAGTTGGGTTCAGTATATTATCCTCCATTTTCTAATTGTTATATATATATATATATATATATATAAATGAGTGTGTGTGCGTATGTTCCTTATGCATTCAGAATCCGAGCTGCCGATTTTGACGTATGGAGTATCAAAAAGATTTGGTAATCATTCGTCTACCAAGTAAACTTTCTTTTCATTTACATATTTTCTACGTCATCTCAACAACCAGCTGTAATTATTTGAAAGACACTGCTCTAGAATGACCAGATTTCATTAGAAAGTGAAAATAGTTTCACACTTTCAATTTGAACTAAAATTATAAAATGTTATATTATGAGAATGACGATGTGTGAATAATGAAAGTCATGTTTCTCTGAATTAGTCACATTTGTACTGTAATAAAGAAAGCCGCTCATCATCTATATCTATATATATATATATATATATATATATATATATATAGGCCACCAAATAAACTATGTTTTTGGCACAACTCTTTTTTACTACTAAAATAACCTCGGAAATGAGGTCAGATCATACTATTTTGAGTTCATTTTGGGGCAAAGTTTGATTTGCTTCTAATATTTCATTTTTATCTGATGTTTCACACATGCGTAGAATTCTACTCAGACAAACATTTATGAACACGTACACAATTATTATATTAAAACAAGCCACAACCAAAACAATTTCACTAAAAGACATCCATTTCTCTATATATGTGATGAGGAAATACAGTCAGTCACGCTCTCTCTCAAATGCACACATACATACAAAAAAGATGTATGCATATGTATTTATGTACGTGCATATGAAAGATTGTGTGTGTGTGTGAGAGAGAGAGAGAGAGAGAGCAAGTACCACTTACATATACATGCAAAAAAAATACAACACTCACCTTCATATACTATGTGTGTGTATATATACACACACACACACACACACACACACACACACACACACAAGACTTCATATAGTTTCTGTCTACCAAATTCACTCACAACACATTAGCTGGCTTGGAGCTATAGTAGAAGACACTTGCCCAAGGATGCTGTGCAGTGGTATGGAACCTGAGGTTATGTGGTTGTAAAGTGAACTTGTCAGCTACATGGTCATGCCTGCACCAAAACTGTGTGCATTGTTTATGAATAGACTAGTTTTTCTTGTTTAGTTGCCTGTCGAATACATTCAAATCATTGTTTATCTGTGATAAAAGTATTTCTTTTCATCATTCGATAGAATATGAAGACACTACAAGTGAGAGATAAAAGCTGTCCAAACCGGTTCTGAATTTTGTAAGCGTGCACGGATAACTTGAACTTTGCAAAAAGGTGAGCCATTTCTCCCTTTATTTTACTTGTTTTGTTCATTTGGTGTTGAACTGACAGAATCAAAAGCATTGGGGAAAAAAAAACACTCGGCGGTATTGCTTTCGGCTCTTTATGTTCAGAGGTTCAAGTCCCAACAATGTCAGCTTTGCCATTCTTTCAAGGTCAGTAAAATAAAGGGCTAATCAAGTACTAGGGTCAATGGAATCGATTGCTCCCTCCTCCAAATGTCAGGCCTTGTCCTTTTCTTAGAAAGAATTATTTATTTGGTGGACTTTGTTCTTTCCTTTACTTGACAATTTACAGATTGTGACTTAGCAGTTCAGCAAAAGAAAACTATGAAATAAGTAATAAATAAGTACTGGGGATGAGCCATTGTCCAGTGGCTGAAACACGTATATGGTGTCTGGTTGGTGATTGGCATTAGGAAAGGCACCAGCCATAGAAAACCTGCCGAAGCTGATACTAGAGCTTGGTGCTGCCCTCTGGTGTATCAGATCTTGTCCAGTCATCCAGCCCAAGCCAATATGGAAAATGACCATTAACTGAGGAGGATCTATTCATGCACATCCATAGGTGCAGGTGTAGCTGTATGGTAAGAGGCTTGTTTCCCAGGGTTCCAGGTTCAGTCTCACTGTGTGGCACCTTGGGCAAGTGTCTTCTACTCTAGCCTCAGGCCAACCAATGCCTTTTGTGTGGATTTGGTAGACAGAAACTGAAAGAAGCCTGTTATATATACGTATATAAGTGTGTGTGTATTTGTGTCTGTCCTCCACTGCTGCTTCACAACTGGTGTTGGTCCATTTATGTCGCTGTAACTTAGCAGTTCAGCAGAAGAAGCCAATAGAATAAATGTGAGATTTAAAAAAGAAAAGCTAAGTACTGAGGTGAATTCATTCAATTAAAATTTCTTCAAGGTTATGCCCCAGCATGGCCGCAGTCCAATGACTGAAGCCAGTAAAAGATAGACACACATCACCACCCCCATCACCCTACGGATAACAGATACTGTCCTAAATTGGAAAAAGGCTCTAAATTTGAACACCTTTGGCACTTCTACCTTTTTCTTTTTCTTCTTTTTTCTTTCTTTTGCATCTGATAAACTCACAAGACCCAGTTTCATTGTCGTTTCTGATTATTCAATCTAATATTTATTTCTTAATTGCTCACAAGGAGCTAAACATAGAGGGGACAGCCAAAGGGATTAAGTCGATTGCATCGACCCCAGTGTATAACTGGTACTTGTTTAATCAACCCCGATAGGAGGAAATGTAAATTCAACCTCAGCTGAATTTGAACTCAGAACGTAACGGCAGACGAAATACCGCTAAGCATTTCGCCCAGTGTGCTAACCATTCTGCCAGCTCACTGCCCTTATTCAATCTAATATTCACTTCTACTCTAAGCATAAGGTCCGAAATTTTGGGAGAGGGGGCCAGTCGATTAGATCAACCCCAGTACACAACTGGTACTTATTTATCAAGCCCAAAAAGACGAAAGGCAAAGTTGGCCTCGGCAGAATTTGAACTCAGAACATAAAGACAGACAAAATACCACTAAGCATTTCGCCAGGTGTGCTAATGATTCTGCCTGCTTGAGGCCCTTATTCAATCTAATATTGTTTGGAAAAGTTTTTAAACCTGAGAAGATAATTTTTTTCTTTTTGCAGCAGTTGCAATGTTTGTTGAAGCAATTGCTTAATTACTCATGTAATTACACAGGGTATTTACTTAGTGTAATTATCAATGAAATTAAGCAACAATGTTAAGAGTTAACGTTGTTTTTGTTAATTTGCTGTTTCATAATACAGACACTTAAGTTGCACGATGGAATTACCAAAATGCTTATTGACTTTCTCTGTCTTTTGTAGTTATTTAATATTTAATTGTGAATTAACATATACTTAGGAGATTAATGTCATTAACCAAGACTTTAATTAAACCTTGCCAACATAATGGGTGCAAGCTTCGCTGTGTGGTTAAGACGTTTGCCTTGCCACCCAATAGGTTTGGGGTTCAGTCCCACAGTGCAGAAACTTGGACAAGTGTCTTCTACTATATCCCTGTGAGTGAATTTGGTAGATGGAAACTGTGTGGAAGCCTCTTTCACATGTGTGTGTGTGTGTGTGTGTGTGTGTGTGTGTGTGTGTGTGTGTGTGTGTGTGTGTGTGTGTGTGT
>NC_068984.1:146371564-146372971 GCF_001194135.2 Octopus bimaculoides | reverse complement strand
GGTATCTTACCATTTATGTATAAGAAAAAGAAGAAAATGGAGAAATTGACATATAGACATCAATTGATTGAAACAAATCCAATTTCAAACAATATCAAATTCATGGAACCTACAATTGTTTCCATGTCCAATCAATTGATTCAAATTAGAAAAATTAAGTGAAAGATTCATATTGGATTACAGTTAATTGAGCATTTCGTCAGGGTCAGAGCTCGATAGAAAAAGGAACTACATTGCAATGTGGTGATATATCCTTGGTAGACTTAGCATTAAATTCAGATGTGTGTGTGTTTATACATTCTAATGTATTTTTTTAAAAACCTGTTACTTATGTATGTGCAACTTTGTTTTAATTTATGTGTATGTGTGTGTGTGTGTGTTCATTTGTTGAAAAACAAAGAAGCCATTAGGTTACCTAAATGATATTTTGATACAATTTATTGTAATTAAAAATATTTATTCCTAATTTTCATGCATTTGAAGATAATGAGCTGACAGAATAATTAGCACACCAGACAAAATACTTATTAGCATTTTGTGTCTTTACACTCCCAGTTAGTTGAGGGGACATTTTCCTTTTATTTTATTTTCTTTGTCTTGCCAGTTATCATGGTAAAAGCACCCATTACACATTAAAGTCGTCGGTGGTGGGAAGGGCACCCAGCCATTGGAACTGCCAAAGCTGATATAGGGGCCTGACACAGCTCTGCAGTCTGCTGGATTCTATCTAACCATCCAACCCAAGCATGAATGGGAAAACAAATGTGTGTGTGTGTGTAGCATCTTTTAAGTAGTGTTATTCTGCAGATATCCAGATCCAAACTGTAAATGATTGAAAGTGATGATCCAGTGGGAATTGAACCTATGTCTCCTTTGTTAATACCTCAATGTAATTACCACAACACAATAAGCCATCTTATAGTTTCAAATTAAATAATTAACTAAACTGTTTTGATCAAATTACACGAAATACATAATGAAAGGAAGACGGGATATTACAAGGCCAATTTTCTGCTGCACTACTTAATTGTAGAATCATAACAACTGCATACGTAAACACACACATGCAATTATAGATTTACTGAAGAGAGATAAATAAAGGCATTAGTTTGAACACAGATATATACATATATATATATATATCTGCATGTATGATCAGATTAGGGTTTAAAATGTAGCAATAATTGCAATATGATATTGAGAATGCAGAAGTGTGTTTATCAGTAAATCAACATGACACAAACATGATAATGCATTTTTGATGATACAAGACTATACGAATAAACATCCATGGGTACACTCCCTTTCTCTCTCTTTCTCTCTCTCTCTCTCTCTCTCTCTCTCTCTCATTTAGGTCAACCAAACCCATACAAATGAAAGAAAATACATGGCAGTCAGGTTTGCTGG
>NC_068984.1:146370517-146371539 GCF_001194135.2 Octopus bimaculoides | reverse complement strand
GGGGGGGGGGGGGCAGACCTGTGGTTCATTGGTTGGTGGTACTGATTCTACCTAACAATTATAATATCGTCATCATCACGGTGGTAATCTGAGAGACTTGTTCATACACGGAAGAGAATGCCTCGTGGCATTTGATCCATCTTTGTGTTCTGAGTTCAAATTCCACCAAAGTCGACTTTGCTTTTCATCCTTTTGGGAGGTCAACAAAATAAGTACCAGTTGGTCGCTGAGCTCAATGTAATCGACTAGACCCCCTCTCCCCCCAAATTGCTGGCCTTGTGCCTAAATTTGAAACCTTTATTATTAGGGTGACAAACTAGCACTTTTGGCAATGTTTAGCAGTCTTTTTCTTGGCGTTACAATCTGCCTTCTGATACCACCAAGGTTGACAATGCCATTCATTCTTCCATCCTTGATGAAAATGAATACCAATCGAGCCCTGGCATCGATGCACTCAACTTTTCCCTTCAAGATTGCTGGCCTTGTACCAAAAATTACAAACAATTATTATTTTGGTTGGTCTCAGGTTTGGTCTTATTCCTGGCAGAGATCATGTGGCTAGCGGGCTACTACCTGTGACTTTAGATATCCACAAGTTTTCAGCAGATTTTCAAGTGCTTAGGACCCTCCTGATAGTCTTTGCTGTCCCTAAGAAACAAACTTTTTGTAGGAGCTCTACCAAACATTCTATTTCAATCTCTGTCAGCTATTTGTCTACATCTTGGCTGACTCTTCCCAACACACCAATTATTATAAGCACAACCTCTATCATTCATATGCACCAAATTCTTCCTATATTATTATTATTATTATTATTATTATTATTCACCTAAATGGTTTATCTATGTCACAGCTCAGCTCCATCCCACAGCTTCGAGATGCAACATTTTCCTCAACACATGAACCGTTTCAAGTTGGTACCACACTCACTTTTGAGATTCTATGGATTCTTTTTCACTTCCAATCCTAACCCTTGATATTTCTCAACTTTCTCGTCCTCTGTCTTAACAATATTTTGGTCA
>NC_068984.1:146365638-146370507 GCF_001194135.2 Octopus bimaculoides | reverse complement strand
TCCTAACCCTTGATATTTCTCAACTTTCTCGTCCTCTGTCTTAACAATATTTTGGTCATTTGGCTCTGTCGATGCAGGTCCATTCTTTGGACTCCTTCAGTAGGAGAAGGATATCTGGTCAGTTATGTTACACTATTATTATTATTATTTTATGTTTGACTTTTGCTTTGCATTTGTACAAGTTAGCTCCAAGTCTCACCCAGAGACCTCAAGAAACAACAAGTTAGAAGTTCATGTAGGTGTTATGCCTAGGGTACCATATATTTGGATTTGTACAGTTTTGTTCTACAGAATGTTTAAGAAACCATAAGAAAATTATGTGTTTGTTTTAAAATTTGGGATTACATAGACAGTATTTTACGTAGGATATGGGCAGTTCCCATGAGCACTATCTTTTGAATTTCTGCCATTTGGGGGTTTCCTGGTATCTGAGTTAGGTAGCAATCAGCCCCTTTTGCTATCATTCCTAGGGTACCTATGACAACAGGTATTGTTTTAGTATTCAGGTTCCACATTTTGCTAATTTCTATTTCAAGATCTTTATACTTGCTCAGTTTTTGGTAGGTTATTATTATTATTATTATTATTATTATTATGATCATCATCATCATCATCATCATCAAGGCGGTGAACTTGCAGAATCGTTAGCTCACTGGGCGAAATGCTTAGCAGTATTTTATCTGTCCTTATGTTTTTGAATTCAAATTCCGCTAAAGTCGACATTGCCTTTCGTCCTTTCAGGGGTTGATAAATTAAGTACCAGTTGTGTGCTGGGGTCGATGTAATCAACTGGCTCCCCTCCCCCCAAATTTCAGGCCTTGTGCCTGTAGTATTATTATCAAAGTCATCATTGTCCTCAAATTACATTCTCATATTCATTGCAACTAGATGCAGCTTTGTTATTTAAAAATTTTTTTTTTTGTGTTCTTTCCTTCAACCACTCATACGTCAAGATTGACAGGATTGACCACCATCATCATCATCATCATCATTGTTGTTGTTGTTATGTTGTTATTATTGTCATTGTCATTAAAATACTCAACTTATAAAATGCTTTTTCAAGTAGTGCTGTCTACTTTTTCATAGAAGTTATTCTTTGGAATAATGAAGGAAATAGCTAACTACTTCCTTAGCAAAAATAATAAAAACACCACCACCACCACCACACATACCACCACACATACCACCACTACAACAAAGTAGATGATAACATAAAATTAGCAAAAACAAAAACAAGTCCCTGGAGGAGAGAGAACTAAAGTAGCAGAAGGCTGTTTGACCTCTGATACTCTGCAGTGAAGTAATTTTTGCACAAGAACATCATTACAAAATAAGAAACATAAGAAAAGAAAAATCTTGATTCCGGTCTGTCTTGGGTTTTGCCAAAGATTTTAATCATGAAAAAAAAATGAGTTGAAGTAGGATGTGTGTCATGGGGCACATAATAAATATAGAATGGTTTGCAGCAGACGCAGAAAGAGACAAACTGATAAATATGCCAAATGAATAAATAGACATTGGTGGGAAAATGAATAGGTGCAGGCATGGCTGTGTGGTTAAGAAGCTTGCTTTTGCAGCCATGTGAGTTTGGGTTCAGTCCCACCACATGGCACCTTGTGTAAATGTCTTTTACTATAGCCCCTGGGCTGATCAATGCCTTGTGAGTAGATTTCATTGGCAGAAATTGAAAGGAGCCCATCATATATATATATATACACACACACACACACACACAAACACACGCACGCGACAGGCTTCTGTGAAAAACATTTCTGGTCCTGGGGAAATATTAGCTTGCTTGTAAATTGAAGGTTGGCAACAGGAAGGGTATCTGGCTGCAGAAAATCTGCCACAACAGATTTCATCTGATCCATGCAAGCATGAAAAAAATGGATGTTAAATGATGATGATGACGATAGGTCCTGTTACTAAGGTGTACTCATTCATTAGTGACAGCTGGCTGTATTTTTTGCCTAAAATACAAATCATTATCCTGATACAAGAAAGTACAGTAAACTTTTGGTTGAACAGACCTTGGTTTAATGGATTTCCGATATAACTGACCAAATAATAATAATAATAAGCATTTTGACCGACATTACTACCAATTCTGCCAGCCTTAGATTGAGCGTTTATTGTGTGCTACATTCTTGATGCATCCTATTCACAGTACCCTGGACAGACTGTCATAAAAAAAAAGAAAAAATGTTGGTGATGATGATGATGATGGCAACAGCTACTTGGTTATGACATTCATCATCATCATCATTTAGCGTCTGCTTTCCATGCTGGCATGGGTTGAACAGTTTGACTGAGGATTGGCAAACCAGGCCCCAATCTGTTCTGGCAAGGTTTCTACAGCCGGATGCCCTTCATAATGCCAACTACTTCAAGAGTGTAGTGGGTGCTTTTTACGTGCCTCTGGCACAGGTGCCAGTTTGGTGGCACTGGCATCAGCTCCGACAACAATTTCACTCAGATCTTCTCAAGCACAGCATATTGCCCAACATTGCATCTATATTTTTATATAAACTAAACAGTCAAGTGACTGCTTTTCAAAGTGTGTGGTAAGAATCACTGACACATGAAGTACATTTAGAGTACCCTGTTTGATTCCCATAAGCATAGAAAAGTGCCGGACTTAAGAAAGTACTTAAGAATATCTAAAGTGACGGAGCCAACTCATCAAAAGAAACCTTAATTTTTTCTTTTTCATCCTCTTGAGTTCTTTACTTGTTGGATACTTCTATCTTGTAATATTCCCTCCTTCTCTTAAGCATCATATATCAAGGACTACATTGTACTATGTGTCCTTCTTCATTTAAGATGGTAGAGTGTAATTTCTGGATGATTCAACTGCTATCTCTGATATACTTTGTCTTACATTACACACACACACACACACATACACACTCACATATATAGGCGTAGGAGTGGCTGTGTGGTAAGTAGCTTGCTTACCAACCACATGGTTCCAGGTTCAGCCCTACTGTATGACACCTTGGGCAAGTGTCTTCTACTATAGCCTAGGGCCAACCAAAGCCTTGTGAGTGGATTTGGTAGATGGAAACTGAAAGAAGCTTGTCATATATATGTATGTATATATATGTATGTATATATATATATATATATATGTGTGTGTGTGTATGTATATGTTTGTGTGTCTGTGTTTGTTCCTCCAACATCGCTTGACAATCAATGGTAGTGTGTTTATGTCCCTGTCACTTAGCGTTTCAGCAAAAGAGACTGATAGAATAAGTACTAGGCTTACGAAGAATAAGTCCTAGAGTCGATTTGCTTGACTAAAGGTGGTGCTCCAGCATGGCTGCAGTCAAATGACTGAAAGAAGTGAGAGTAAAAGAGTAGATGATGGACTGCCACACAGTTTCCATTTACCAGATTCACACTCATGAGGCTTAGTTCAACCCAGAGCTACAGTAAAAGACACTTATCCAAGGGTGCTGAACAATAGAACTGAACCCAAGACCACATGGTTGGGAAGCAAGCTTTTTAACCACACAGCCACGCCTGCCCCTCTAGACATTACTACAATAGGACTGTGTGTGTGTGTGTGTGTGTGTGTGTGTGTGTGTGTGTGTGGTAATGAAAGAAACAAAATAATTATCAAGATTATTGTTTAAACAAAGCAAATACATTAAAGAAATGAAAGCAAAGAAACTGTCCTTTGATTCCTCAGTAATTTTTAATGTCAACTACAGAAAGAGAAAATCAAAAGAATCTAAACTGCATTGAATATATAAAGCTCAATGGTTTCTGTTTGGTTTAGACTGTGTTTCTAGGAGCTGAAACAATGGACTCTGTCTCGTGTTGAAACTCAACAAACATGCCCTATTTTAATAAATGGGGTTTCATTGAACTGTGATGGACTTTTTCTGGACAGATATGAACTTGATTTGACCTGCACTTATGTAATTAGGCATAAAACAAAGGAACGTATATTCATAAAGTGGGTGGAGAAGACAGGGTGGGGAAGACAGGTGGCTTATGGTCATGTGGTAGTGGGTTTCATTCCTGGGCTGGGTGGTACATTGTATCCTTCAGCAAGGCACTTCATTTCTCAGTATACACTGCTGAAATGAGTACCACCAAAGTGCTCGTGCAACTCATTCCAGGTGTCACATCCATCATGTGTGTGTGTGTGTGTCCCTTTCTTGGGTGCATGAGCACTTTCTCTCACATGTACATTTCCATGGCAGTTTCCATCAAGCAAATTCACTCACAAGGTTTGTAATAGTAGATGCTTGACCAAGGTGCCACACAGTGGGACTGAACCTGAAACCACATGATTGGGAAGCGAACTTCTTACCTACATAGCCATGCCTGTGCCTGTAATCATGTCTAAACAGGCTTTTTTTTCAGTTTCCATTTGCTAAATGAAGCATTCTTCAATTACACAGTGTTGCTACTGTT
Organism: Octopus bimaculoides; assembly: GCF_001194135.2. Taxonomy (NCBI): domain Eukaryota; kingdom Metazoa; phylum Mollusca; class Cephalopoda; order Octopoda; family Octopodidae; genus Octopus; species Octopus bimaculoides. Next base: position 146,366,076 of record NC_068984.1, on the reverse strand, counting down.
TACTACTCATGGTACCTATTTAATGGTTTGTGAGCTGAGCCTCTTAGAAAGGGATATGGTGTCATACTACAAATACAATACAGACTGTTATAATATTGTAGACCTATCCAACCCACACCAGCATGGAAAATAAACATTAAAATAGTGGTGGCAGTGGTGGTGATGATCATGGTTCTTTTATCAAACCAGAGTTTATTAAGGTGTTTGTTTTTTTTTGCTTCAGAAAGAACTTGCAACTTACCATTTACCATTGTCTGAGAATTCTTTGATGATTAATCGCTAATCATCAACTCAATTTGTACCACTCGACCTTTACTTGTTTAATTTCTTGCAAACCTCTTCTGACCTCACTTCAGTTTTCTTGCTTTTGTCTTATTGTTTACATTATCTTCTCACGCATGCACACACACACACACACACACACACACACACACACAC
>NC_068984.1:146356603-146365602 GCF_001194135.2 Octopus bimaculoides | reverse complement strand
AAAAAAAAAAAAGCCTCTCTTCTGGCTTCGATTCTCTGGGGTGGTCTCTAAAGAAATATTACAACAATGAAATTGTTTTTTTAAGCGGCATTACTTTGGAAAGTTTGTCAAATATGACCAAATTGTTGAGAAGTTTACTTGACCATCACAATGCTGTGTGTTTAAGTGCTAGATGTTATCTTGGGCAAATGTCCGTTTCTGTAACTTCAGGTCACTTCATGTCTTGTGAATGGTTTAAAGGTAAGAGTAGAATTGTATAGAAGCCATTTTGGGTGGATTCTCCCTTACAGCCTTGTCGCACGCTGCATCATGCCGTGTCTGAGAATTATGTTAAGGATATGCACTGGTGTAGCTCTGTGGTAAGAGTCTTGCTTCCCATCCACATGGAATCAGATTCAGCCCTACTGTGTGACACCTTGGGCAAGTGTCTTCTACTATAGCCCCAAGTCCACCAAAACCTTGGGAGTGGATTTGGTGGATGGAAACTAATAGAAGCTAAAAGAAATCCATCATCTGTGTGTGTCTGTTTGCCCCTACTACTAACCATCACTTGACCATCATTGTTGGTTTGTTTATGTCCCCATAACTTAGCAGTTTGGTTAAAGAGATTGATAGGCTTAAACCAGAAATAAGTAAGGGTCAATGCATTCCACACAGTCTCCATCTACCAAATTCATTCATTCACAAAACATTCGCCAACCCAGGGCTATTGTAGATTCTTATCCAAGGTGTCACACACTGGAATTGAACCTGAAATCACATGATTGCAAAATCACTTTCTTAATCATTTATCTTAGTTTATAACTTTCTTCTCTGATTTTTTTTTTTTTGTCTCCAATATTGTTTATTTCTAATATTCTAAAACCATCCAGTTTCTCTTCATCTTCATTTTATCTTCTTCTATCTCCGACATTTTACCAATTCCTTATCTATTAGTTTTTCTAAAATCATTCCATTTTTTTTTTCTTTTCTTTCCTATCTTTTCTCTTTTTTTCTTCTTTTCATTGTTTCATTCTCTCAGCTTGATTTTGTTGACTCTTTCATTACCAAATTTCTGTTAAAATTCTGTTTCAATTACTTTTGAAAATAATGAAAAATTCAATGAAATGGCTTCGTCATGATTAAGCTGATGCATGGAACTTGAAATTAGCACCAAATTTCAATGAATGTTTTAGTTTGAATCACTTTAAAAGAACCATTTTGTTTCAAAGAAGCAGAGACAGTCTTGGGTGGTTTGGTATGGAAAGGGTTGAGAAAAAGACTTAAACAAATCATTTATTTATTAGGTCATTTCTGGGTTGCCTTTTCACAACAGCCATCGGAAGTAGGGGAAGAGGTGGAGGAGGAGGAAGTGATGGTGGAGGGGGCAAGATTTAGGGAATTAATTTCTACCAAATGGGTCAATAGTTATTATGGGGAGCAGAGAGGAAGTTGTTTCTAATTCCTGACATTTTGGGTCGGTCATCCATCATCGTACAACACTGGCCAACACTGAGTTATATTGGTCTCTTATGAGAGAATAAAAGCACACACATATATCTGTGTATGTATCAGGGGTGAGGTGCATGTGTTGTGTGTTGTGCCTTGTATGTGTACTGTCCTGTGTATGGTGTGTATTTTGTGTGTGTGTGTGTTGTATGCTGTATCTGAGTGTGTATTGCTCCTCTTGTACACTTTATTTATATTTACTCCTCATGTCTACCAGAAATTCAATACAAAACAGGATCAAAACTGCAGGGTACCATTCCTTAAATTTCTGTACAAAACATATTCTTGAATTTTATCTACAAGAAGCTGTGGTTGCATTATAGTTTTTGAGATGGTGTTGTACTTGAGTCAAGAAATTGCAGTAAGCTTCAGGTTTTAAACTTTATTCCGTAGTTGTGATATTTAATATTTTTGTCTGGATAGTCTTTGCAGATATGGTATATGCTTAGTCCAACACACTCTCTCTATTTTTCACTCTCTCTCTCTTTCTCCTAAGAAAGCAATACAGATAAATATTTGTACATATTTATATAGTGTATGTGTGTGTGTGTGTGTGTGTGTGTGTGTGTGTGTGTTTGGTTGACTTTATAGCACAACAGTTCTTGGGTATTTTCTCTCAAACATGGCACTATAAGAATCCAGCCAGTCCCCATTTCCCTTAAAATGTATTCTTTAGAAAGGTTTGGTTTGTGGGGCCTCTGTCAGCAAAAATTAGCTTAAAAAATTGTGTGTGTGTGTGTGTGTTAGATATGGTGCTGTACCCTGAAAAGAATTAGTATTTGGGGGTGTGGGTTTCTTCTTTGGAGAAGAAATCTTCCAACCCTCCCCCAACGAATGACCCCTTATCTAAACCATTCCAATCTCTTATTTTCTCTCAAAGCTCACAATCCTAATCATCCTCTTCTATTAACATTCTCATTTCTTTTCCTCCTCCTCCTCTTCTTCTTCTTCTTCCTAACCATTTCTTAGCCTCACATGTTCTTCCTTTGTATTTTATTGATTTATTTATTTTGGTAATGCTTGGAATTGCATGTCAGAATTGCTTGACAATAGTGCTGATTTCTATACAAAAAAAAAAAAAAAAGAGGGAAGAAAATGGTTTGACAGTATGGAGTCTGTGACCCAGTTTTGATTCCCCACTTGGAAACCGATTCAAATTAGTTACCGACTGCCCTTGGGAATGTAATACACACTGCAAATTCTATTTGCTTTTTTCATCACCACCCTTCTAAATACATGATCTTATATCCTTATATAAAATCCAGGCAGGGCTCAGTGGTTAAGACACTCTCTTCGCAACCATAGTTTTAAGTTCAGTGCGACTGGCAGCACCTTGGGCAAGTATCTTTTACTGTAGCCCCAGGCCATCCAATGCTTTGTGAGCAATTTTGGTGTGTGTGTGTGATTGGTGTTTTGCTGGGCTTGAGAAGACCTGTCCACCATAGCAGAAATGATACCTTAAAACCACTTTGGTAACGCTTTCCCCATCACGCATTTTCCACATATTTCATCCCCTAACCTTCATCACTTCTCTGTCTATGGCACCACCCACTTGCTGTAATCACCTGAGTGCAGAATAGGCACATTCTACATCTCCTCCCTTATATTTCTCTTATAGTGTAATAGGTGTAAAACAACATGTAAACGAATATGAAAAAAAAAAAGAAATGGAAGTGGTCCCCACTCTGGGACCACTTCCATTTCTTCCCTGCCTACTATTTCCGCCAATCCCTTCCTTTCGGTGCCCTCAGCCATTACTCTTTCTCCTCTGCTATACACCATTCTTAAAAACCTCTCTTGTCTGCTATCACTGTCAATACCCTTCATATATCTACCCCAGCCACCCCTATATCTCTCACCATCACTGGTTACATTTACCTCTACCCTGTCTCTGACCATCTCTCCTCACACTCTTACAAAACTTCCCCCTCTACCCCCCGACCACTTCCTCTATCCTCCCTGTTCAAGCCTCTACCACTTCACTTACATCCCCCCCCTCAACAATGAACCTTGAAGGCACCCCCCACACACACTTCTCCCCCCCCCCGGATATCCTTGTATCTCCTCTACAGTAAGACACTCGTCTCTATCACTTTATTATACTTAGACCTCACACTGACTGGCACAGTCACCTCCCTTGATCCTACTCCCCTCACAGTCCAGGGGTCTTTGGTGACCCCCACCAGTGCTGGTGTCACATGAAAAGCAACCTGTAAAGTGGCTGATGTTAAAAAGGGCATCCACATGTAAAATCCAAATCAGACAACAGGTGCAACCTTCTGCTTTGCCAGACCCCTTCAAGCCATCCAACCCATGCCAGCATGGAAAAGCAGACATTGAGGGACAATGATTATTATTGTTATTATTCATTATCGATTCACTTTTCCATGCTTGCATGGGTTGGACCGAATTTGTTGAGGCAGATTTTCTACAGCCGGCATGCTCTTCCTGTCAACAACTCTCACCCATTTTCAAACAAGAATCTTATGTCCCCCCAAACATGTTTTTCATGGAAGATTGAAAATGATCAACCTCACTTGTATGACAGTGATGTTCATTTACAACCATCACACGCACAGGTATACAATGAACTTCTTTCAGTTTCCATCTACGAAAGCCCACAGCTATTGTAGAAGACACTTGTGCAAGGCACCCCACCGTGGGACTGAACCTAGAACCATGTGGTTGGGAATCAAAGTCCTTACTACGCAGTCATATTATTTATTATTGCTTTAACATAATAAGGGTTTCAAATTTTGGCACAAGGCCAGCAATTTTGTAGGAGGGGGTAATTAGTCCATTACATCAACCCCAGCCCTCGACTGGCCCTTATTTTATTAACCCCAGCCCTCGATTGGCCCTTATTTTATTAACCCCCAAAAAGATGAAAGGCAAATTCAACCTTGGCAGAATTTGAACTCTGAACGTAAAGACAGACAAAATGCCGCTAAACAATTTGCTCGTCTTGCTAACGACTCTGCCAGCTTGATTGTTCTAATGTTATGATTCTGCCCTCCTTCTTTGCTTTGAGCTGTTATGGCCAATAAAGGAATGGCTGTCGTTGTTGTTGTTGTTGTTTTCTACCCCCACCCCACCCCCCACCATTGTAACAAAGAGGGTCTTTGTCCTTTAACTTTTCCATCAAGAAACAGGTTACAGCTTTTGCAGGTGATTTATTTATTTATTTATTTGTGGACACCATCTCCACCACCACCACTACTATAATCTTCACTAACTCCACAACCTTCACCTCCAGTACAACCTCTCCTCCCACTGCCACAACTTCCATCACCTCCGCTACTGCCACCACCATCATCACCACTACCACCGCCACCATCACCTGAAGACCCTCCACTTCCACAGCTTCTAATACAACCCACCACCACCACCACCACCACCATAGCTGTGTAGGTTTTCCTTTTCTTCTTTCCTCTTATTTTCATTTTCTTCCATGTTTATTTTTCTCTTTTTTCTTTCTTCCTTTAGTATCCTTTCTTTTCTTCCTTTTTCTTTTCCTCCATGTCATTGTTGTTGGTGTTCTTATTCTTCTTTATAGTCCTGTCAGGGTTTTTTTTTTTTTTTTTAGTGAAAATGGCTCATCTATTTTCTGAAGTTTTAGATTCTGATCTCTCAACACAACTAATTGCCCGACAATAATCAAGCTTCTTTGAAACACACACACACACACACACACTGTGTGTGTTAGATCTAGCACACATACTTAAACACACACATACATTTACGTACATGCACACGCACACACACACACACACACACTCAAACACAAGGGGAATGCATACTGGCAAGAAAGACATCACATACATAAACACACATATCCAAACGCATACACAGCTACTCTTTTGTGCGCACACACACACACACACACACAATTATGTGGAACAATGAAGATTTTCTTTCCCTTTCTAAGAGGCTTGTGTTTGACTAAGATTCTTCTACCATAGTTTTCTCTTTGTTCAGAATTTCTCCTGTTTACAGAAGCAGTTCTTCTTACCTAGATTCTGGTTACATACAAAGACTACTAGCATGTTGGGTTTTTGCTGTTGTTAGTTACCTAGGCAACCCAATATGTAACTAAAAAAAATATAAATAGACAAAAAAACAAATTATACATCATGGAAGCTGGCAATGATCTGTGTTAGCAATGTAATTGCTTGCTTTTCCATTATGGGTTGGCAAGGGACTTATTTGAAACACTATTTTACAACTGAATGCTCTTCCTGTTGCCAACCTTTATCTGTTTTAGTAAAGGATATTTTTTAACATTCTGTTGATTTTCAAGTGTTTTGAGCAATCAGTCGTAATGTCAACATTGAATATAAGCATCTTTGTGTTGCTCAAGCCTGTGACAAGCAAGTTTATGGGGTGTCAACATTCACACACACACCATAATCATCATCATCATCATTATTTAATGTCTGTGTTCCACATGGGCATGGGTTAAATGGTTTGGAATCCAGTGAGTCCAAGGACTGCATCCTGTTCCATTGTCTGCTTTAGCATGGTTTCTGTACGTGGAGGCCCTTCTTAATGCCAACCACTTTCTAGCATGTATTGTGTACGTGTACACTTATAGCATGTACAGTAGAAGTGTTAAGACTGGTCCCTCTGGTGGTGAAAAGCTGAGATTATGCAATTTTGGACAAGCAATTCATTCTTAAGTCTGATTCACTGGAGGTGTTTTTTGTTGGTTATTTTTACCTTTGGACATTTTCTTAAATTTTCCATGGCTCACTTTATCTAGTTGTTGGGAAGAAATACTAATTCTTCCCAGTGGACGGGCTGGCAACAGGTGGGCCAACAGGCCTCAAACCTTTTCTAGAAATGTTTCAAATTTAATTATATTTGTGGGTCCTTAAACAGTTGAGGGCTTTTAAGATAGTCGTTAAGTCTTGATTTGCTTGGTTTTTGCATAAACAAGCATTGCTAGGGATGGAAATTGAAGGTGGAAGCATACTGGGATATTTTTATATGTATAGTGGTTGGAATTAGAAAGGGTATCACCTAGTCTTAGAAACCATGCTAAAGCAGACATTAAAACTTGGCACACAGTCGTCTGGCTTGCCAATATCTCCATAATTAATATAAAATAATGTTTCCTTCTTGAGCCATGCCAGGTTCAATGGCGTATATGTTCCCCACCTGGACGGGAAGCTGGTCAGTGACAGGGTTACTCATTTTTGGCAGCTGAGTGAACTGGAGCAACATGAAATGAAGTGATTTGCTCAAGAAGACAACGCATCGCCTGGTCCAGGAATTGAAACCACAATCCAGTGATCATGAGTCCAAGACCCCGTCTACCATATCCACTCACAAGGCTTTAGTCAGCCTGAGGCTGTAGTAGAAGACACTTGCCCAAAGTGCCACACAGTGGGATTGAAGCCAGAAACATGTGGTTGAGAAGCAAGTTTCTCACCTCACAGCCACACCTGTGCCTATAAATTGTCAACAAAGGATAGTCGTGCTGTAAATTGTTTGTCATTAAGGTGTGGCAGAATAAGGATGGGATATCAGTGACATAGTTATGATTCAGGTATTTATTTTAGTTCATTATTGTTTTAATGTCCACTTTTCCACTCTTGTGTGGGTCAGATGGAATTTTGTTCAGTTGGACGCTCTTCCCATTGCCAACCCTCACCTGTTTCCAAGTGACAAATTTTCCACCCCCACCCCCACCCCCCGTGACCAGACATTGCTTTTGGGAATAGAGGACACTGCTTACATGACAGTCACACTTGTTTAGAACTCTTACACAGGGTCATGGTAAGGAGACAGTAACACACGCACAGACGCACAAACACATATATAAAAGAAATGTTACCAAGCCTTTTGTCTGATGTGTTAACAGTTCTGCCAACTCGATGCTGTGTAGAATATTGCATGGAAAGGCCAACTTAAATACAGAAGATAATGTCAAAGCTGGAAAGAAACGAAGCATCAATGGCAGGGCAGAAATCAACTGAAAGGAAAACCAAGAGGAATCGGATGTCATTCGCCAAAGAGAACAATGCTAACAGAGATGTGGTGGGGGAGGAGCATAGGAAAAGACAATGCTAATAGAGATGGGGGTGGGTACAGGAAGAATAAAAACAGTTCCTGCTCATTGCTAAACTTCCGATGACCACTTTATGAAAAATAGAAAAGAGAGAGAAGTCCTTGTGATTCAGAAAAACAAGTTATAGAATTGTTTGTTGTTTCTTAACTCAAGAACTTAATATAGAGCATGTTTGTTTATTAATATCGGTTAGGTTGGTAAGCTGGTAGAATCCTTATGGCACTGGACAAAATAGCTTGGCAGCATTTTTTACAGTTCTTGACAATCAACTTTACCTTTCATCTTTTCAGGGTCAAAATAATAAGGTACCAATCAAGCACTGGGGGTCAATGAAATGGACTTCCCATCATCCCCTCAAAATTGCAGGCCTTGTGGCAAAATTTGAAATGATTATTACTATTGGTTGGTTAGTTGGTTGGTCAGTTGGCTGGCTACCTGCCTGGTTGGCTGGTCAGTTGGCTGGCTACCTGGCTGGTTGGCTAGTCCCTGACGTTTGTACCTTGTTGTTGAACTATTCTAGTTTCAGCAACAACAGCAGGTAGCAGTGTTGATAAAATTAGATCCAAGCAATGGTTGATCTTTGTGACATTTCTCTGCTGTTTACTAGAGCTGTGTCAACTTCCTGTCTTCATTCAGTTTACACACACACGCACACACACACATATGTATATATAGTCTTTATTTATATTTAGTTGTTACACACTTTATTGTTGTTATTGTTGACAATGTTATCATGGAATAGTTGCTATCGTTAAATAACATTGACTTAGAGCTGGTTGTGTGTGTGTGTGTGTGTAGAAGTAGATTTGTTTCAGTTTTTTTTTTCCTTTTCTTCAATCTCACTCATTGCCAACAGATTTCTCCTCTCTCTTCCCCCCCCCCCTCACCACTGAAATATCTCTAAAAGTCTCTGCTACAATCTCCAAATAAAAGATTTCAAATTGGTGCCATCACGTTTCATTGCAATGTTTGTTCAGTTTCTGCAAGCCTCCCCTAAGTCAGCCTGCTAACTGTTCCCATCAGGTGACAACCTGTGCCATCTTCAGGCAGGTGTTACGGAAACAGCTGCACTGGTGAGGGGGCAGGAAACCTATGGGTTCAGAAATTTTTAGTGAGAGGGGCAAGTACAGCACTGGGGTCCATGACCCCTTCTTAAATATATGACACTGGTGACAGATGGATTAGTGAGGTCACTACCAACCCCCTCTGTTACTTTATTCAAAAACTAAAAACAAAACAAAAATTAAATAAAACAGAAAATATTTCCCCAAAGCACAGACAGGGCTGTGTGGTTAAGAAACTCGCTTTGCAGCCATGTGATTTGAGGTTTCAATCCCACTGTGAAGCACCTGGGGTAAGTGTCTCCTATGATAGGCCTGGGTATTTCTAACAAAATTGTCCGATGAACGGGAACGTGAAACTCAGAATAAAGTATATA
>NC_068984.1:146352901-146356554 GCF_001194135.2 Octopus bimaculoides | reverse complement strand
TATATATTTATATAAGTTAAAGGATATATTACATATATTAATATATTAACCTCTTAAAGGGAATATTACATCTAAGAAAACGCTGATTCTATACCGTATGTGTTTGGAAAATAAAATTTCCCTCAATCTATAAGTATATATTAAGTATATAATTCGTATTAAGAGAAGAAAATGGAGAATTATTGGTTAGGGTTAATCTGCCAGAATGAACAGATTGGTCAACATGTAATTTTTTAATGTCTGACTTTTCCCTGTTGATATTTTGCTCATAACTTATAAATGCAAATTTGATGCATAAATTCGTAATTTATCCAATGAGTATAAATGGAAACAGCTGTAGGAAGAAATGATTGTTAATTTATTAATAAATAAATATTAACCACTAACTCTCCTTTATCCTCTCTTAATTTAATACAGATTGTGTGTGTGTGTGTGTGTGTGTGTGTGTGTGTGTGTGTGTGCGTGTGTGAAGGTGCATGGCTTAGTGGTTGGGGTAATCAATTTATAATGATATGGCCGGGAGTTTGATTCCCAGTGGCACGTTGTGTCCTTGAGATGTTCCAATTCACTCAGCTGGCAAAAATGTGCCTACCCTGAATGAAATAGATCAATAGTAACATTTTCGTTTTATGGCAAAATATGCACCTAATTCAATAAAATTATGAAGGTTACTCTGATTTCTATGCATAAAATGCAAATTATTTTATTTTTTTTGTCGATCAAGTAGGCATAATTCGTCCCTGCCTTTCAATCTCAGTATCTAAGCTACGCATAATACTGCTGTAGTACACGTGTCACATACATTCCGTCAACAATGTTTTCTTTACATGCTATAGAGACAGATGTAAATCTGCCTTCAACTCAGTTGTACACCTGTGTTTCACTTATTTTTGTCTGTTTTACTACATAAACATCACCAACTGCCTACCCTGAGTAATTACTGACAGCACGTGCCTGATATATATATATATATATATATATATATTCCCAGAACTATAGTAGAGGACATTCCAGCCTGAAATTTTTGATGGGGGTTTAGTTGATTACATTGACCCCATGCAAGGCTCAACTGGTACTTATTTTATTGATCCCGAAAGGATGACAGGCAAAGTCAACCTTGACAGAATTCGAATGTAAAGACTTGTAAAATGTTTCTAAGCCTAATGTCTAGTGTACTAACAATTCCGTCGGTTCACCACCCTAAATGAAACTAATAATAAAACCAAATTGACAATATTAGTGAGTAATAACCACAAATTAGACACACCTCATCAATTATTATGCTTTACAATTCACTGATTAATATTTTCTTTATTTTTTAGTATATTTTTATTCTGTGATGTGTTGCCTTGTCATTCTTGAAATGAACTGAGATTAAAGTCTCTCTCTCTCTCTCTCTCTCTCGGCATGAAGTTAAGGTTATTAAAATGCGAACATCATAAAATGGGACCCTGCCACGGGCTGTGATGTATACTAACTTTCTGATGTGTATACTGCACTTTGAAAGAAGTCAGAAAATAATGATTAAATTATTGTAAATAAGTTTCTATCACTTCTTACATTGGTTTCATCAAGTTTTGGCACGCCAACATTTGTTGGGGGAGGCAGAGGGGGGAGGGGGTAAGTCGATTACATCAACCCCCAGTACTCAGCTGGTACTTTATTTTATTGACGCCAAAAGGCAAAGTTGACTTCAGTGGGATTTGAACTCAGAATGTAAAGATTGACAAAATGCCACTCAGTGTTCTTCCTGGCTTGCCAAAAATTCTGCCAGTTTTGTCACTTTACCTCTCACATCATCATCGTTTAATGTCTGTTTTCCATGCTAGCATGGGTTGGATGGTTTGACTGAGGTCTAGAGAGCCAGTGGCTGTGCCAGGCTCTAATATGATCTGGCAATGTTTCTACAGTTGGCTGCCCTTCCTAATGCCAGTGATGTTGGCTCTTTGGAAACCCATTTTCACCTCTAGGAAGAAGTGGTCCATATTTGCCTGGCCTCTGTCCTTTGACCTGTCCAGCATGAGGGACCCCACCAGGCGCTTGCAATCTGCTGACATGACTCTCATGTTCATTGAGGCATGCAAACCACCACATCACAACAAGGACTAAACCTTGTAGTGGAAACTGAGCCTTTTCTATTAGATGAAGTAGGGCAACAACACTTAAATATCCGAGAATAAGGATTAATTTCAAGTGAGCCTCTGTGGGCTGAGGCCCTTTTCTAAAGACTTTTCGTATTTTGTGTGTGTATATATGTGTGTGTGTGTGTGCGTTCATGTGCATGTGTGTGTGTGTGTGTGTGTGTGTGTGTCCACCACTGCTTGACAACCGGTGCTTGTTTATGTTCTTGGAACTTAGCAACTCAGCAAAAGCGATTGATGGATATGTATGGGACTTAAAAACAAACAAAGAACTGAGGTCAATTTGCTCGACTAAAACTCTTCAGGATATTGCCCCAGCATGGCCACAGTTAACAAGTAAAAGAAAAAAAAAGAGAGATCTTGTGAAACCCCCCAAAATTTTCATGGAACCAACTTTGAAAAACCCTGACCTAATGGAAACCAGGAATGACATTTATTGTCCTCCATGTAGACTATCAGTGTTATTTAGGAGGAGGGGATGCCATGGTTGGGTGAGGATTGAACCCCTCACTCAGGGTATGCATCGTTTTAGTTTTCAGTCATTGATTATAAAGGAAAAAGGACAAAGACAAACAAAAAAAAAACAAGTCATAAAAAATGCTTGCTAAGTTATAATTTAGACTCCAACTGAATGTAGCTTGCAGTTGTTGCAAGGAAGACCTTACCATCATTATAGACACACACACACACTCGTTCACTCACACAAGCACACGTGCTCATCTCACACATCTCAAAAACATACACACCACACACACACATCCTCTTCCATGCCACTTCACTTCCCATCTACCCCTACATCTACTGGTTAATTTGCTGCTAGTTAATAATTCTAGACAAGTTCTCCCAAATAGCTAGCATATTCCGTGTACACATCTAGGCTAATAAGATAGTACAAGTGACAGGACACGTCTATAATTAGGGAAATATATTTGTTTCATGGAGAGCTGCAAGTTGCAGAGGCCAAACAGTACTGGAATCTTGACTCATGGCGTTATGGAATTGCATCATGTTGTCGGCATTATAACATGTTCTTTAACAAGACATCTTTCTCTTCTTGTATTTACTTCAGCCAATCTGCTGACACCTGTTGTTGTGGTTTCCTTGTTCGTCACATTGAGACGGCGATACCAAGCGTGAAAGGTTGTGTGCCCCCATTAAAACTACTCGTTTTCTTTTATTTTTCTTGAGCCTTGGGAGCCATGAGGTTGGTTACTCAGTTTCCATGGCAACAAGTGACCAAAATCACAGCATTCTCTCTGAATGGGACACTGGTCTGTTGCAGGGCACAAGGCCAACAATTTTAAGGGGAGGGGTAGGCAAGTTAGTTCAGCTGATCCCCTCACCCCCCGAACTTGACTGGTATTTAACTTTATCAACCCTTTCTCTCTTTCTGTCTCTCCCTTTCTCTCTTTCTGTCTCTCCCTATCTCTCTTTATATATCTGACTGTATTTCTGTGTTGAGAAGAGGGAAAGTTGTTTGTGTTGATCACATTCAACTAATAACTCTATTTC
>NC_068984.1:146351294-146352589 GCF_001194135.2 Octopus bimaculoides | reverse complement strand
GCTGGTGCCACATAAAAAGCACTGGTGTTGGTGCCACATAAAGAGCACTCAGTACACTCTGTAGAGTGGTTGGTATTAGGAAGGGCACCCAGCCATAGCAACCATGCCAAAACAGACAATTGGGGTCTGATACAGTTCTTCTGCTTGCCAGCTCCTGTCAAACCGTCCAACCCATGCCAGCATGGAAAACAGATATTAAATGATGATGATGCATGTTGCATGTGAAGTGTGTGTGTGCACACGTTTGCCACCAGCATTAAAAAGTCCTATCACCAAACCAGGCTGAATATCCAGTGAGCCATGCCAAAGTGTTGACAGCCCAACAGCTGCACCCAATCATCCCACTGAGATGATTGGTTGTTGAGTTAGCTTTGTGCTGTGTCAAAGTAATAGATCCTCCTTTTCCTACTTAACTGTTAACCCCGGCTGCTAAGATGAGGATAAAATCAGTTGTCTGCCAAATCTAATGGGTTCAATGCTGTTGCTGATGGATGGGTGGGTGGGAAGTTACAAAACTGAAAATTCTGACATGATAATTGACTGTTAAACATTGAACTGAAGTTTAGTGACATTGCCGTAGTGGTGGAGCTGTAAAAATTTCTGTACAAATGGTAATACCATATCCGATTTTAAGATCTACAGAGGCAAAATTTTTAATTACCATATAAAATGATTTAATAACTCCGTCTGTGTGTGTAATTGTCTGTGTACGCATAGTTTGCTGTCTTGGAAGAAATCCTTGCAAAATCCAGAACCGTCTAATACCACTATTATTAATAATAATAATAATATGTTTGTGTCTCTTATACTCAGGCAAGAGCAGCAGAACTTGATAGCTTTGGAATCGGTTCCTTCCATGTTGGTTGAGATTGGCCAACTTTCCACTGTCTGGAGTCCATGTGTTACCAGTCTTACGCTAAAAGTTTCAACAAAATGTACCAATTAAAATCTCAAGTTACCATTTCTTATTTACAATCAGTAGTACTTCAACTGACTTCCTTTTCTCTTTTCTTTCTTTTTCTTATGGAAATTCTCTCTCTCTCTCTCTCTCTCTCTCTCTCACTCTCACTCTCTCTCTCTCTCTCTTTTATTCTTAGTACTTACGATTTAAAGATCTTCAGAGATTAAAAAAACTATACTTGTGGCTGGTGTGCGTGTGTGTGTGTGTGTGTGTATATGTATTAATGTTTGTTTGTTTTTTTTTTTTATGTCTAATAGTTATAATACAGACAATTTCATATTAAAGAGAATAATATGGCTGTGAGCTGGGGAAATTGTTACGGTGCCAGAGAAAT
>NC_068984.1:146347075-146351144 GCF_001194135.2 Octopus bimaculoides | reverse complement strand
ATGATAACCAGTTGAGCACCAGGGTCGATGTGACTTACCCCCTCCCCTAAAATTGCTGGCCTTGTGCCAAAATTTGAAACCAATATTAAACAGAAAAATGATTCCATACCTTTTGTAGAGTACGCATTTGTTATGCTTTGGCAAGAAGATGGGTGACAGGGACTTCAAAGTTTTGGCCTCCTAACCTTTGTCAAACACCCCAATAAAAGTTAAGAAACTAACTTCAAAGTCACAGTCATTTCACTTCTTGGAAAAATATTACACACACACACACACACACACACACACACACACACACACACATGTATATGCTGGTGCTGGTACCATTAAAAGCATTGGTGTTGGTGCCAAATAAAAAGCACCCAGTACACTCTGTGAAGTGGTTGGCTTTAGGAAGGGCACCCAGCTGTAGAAACCCTTCCAAAACAGGCAGTGGAACCTAGTGTGGTTCCTGGCCTTGCCAGCTTCTGTTAAACCATCCAACCCATGCCAACATGGAAGATGGCTGTTAAATGCAAATGATGATGATGATGATATATACATACATGTGTTCCTATATGCATGTATTATTTTAAATTAGATTACATCCCCACCCTCTCTCTTATGTAGAGAGTGTATTAGATTTGTTTCGTTAGGACAATGTTGATGATGATGATGTAGAGCTTTCTACGCTGGCAGTGATCTCGATGGCAGGGTTTGCTTTTTCAGTGGTGATCTTAGTGTAAAACAAAGTGATTAAAAGAGGTTGGAAACTTGTTCCTTTCACTGTTTTGTTGTTGTTATTGATAGTGATGACAGTGTTAGGTCAGTTAAGTTTTATAAAGATGGTGGGCCTTGTATGGTATTGATATAAGAATGGCTCTTAATGATGGTTGTTGGATTCGGTTCCACCACCATTTCCTTGTTTTCAACTGTTGAAACTTCATGCTGTTTTTATTTGTAGATGTGGGTATACTTGTATTTGTGTCACCATCATCATCATCATTTTAACATACACTTTTCTATGCTTGTATGGGTCAGACAGAAGTTGTTGAAGCAGATTTATAGGTTTTCTGAGACAATTTTTTAATAGATGGATTCTCTTCCTGGTGCCAACGCTTTTAATCAGTTTTTACTACACATTAGGGATACAGTCTGTCCTAAATGCTACAGTTGTGCTCACTTAAAATACAAGGATTTATTTGTCTCCTTTCACTAATATTATTTTGGTTTCTCCTTCAAGCATTGCTCCCTTTTCTTCCCAGTCTTGTCTTTTGTTCTTGCAGTTATTCTTTACCTAAATCCTTGCTCCTACTTTTTTTCTTGTGTCTTGTCATTTTACAATACTTCTTCCCTCCATATGAACTTCAGTGCTCAATGTAAAGAGAATATCTCAACAAATCAATGCTCAGTTCTCACTGAGAATTATTTACTTGTATAATCTTTGTCTTTTTTCTCCAAATTCAAAGTCATCAAGTTTCTCTTTGACTGGGAATATCTTTGCCCAGCATTTGACTTGTGATCTATTGTAATATGTGCAAAGTTGTTCCCTTACTTCCTTCTAATTTTCTCACTCCATTTTCTCACTGACTCACATATTTCATTATTCTTACACTCTGTGTGTCTGTGACTCCACCTGCATTACCCTCTCATTACATTTCTCTTTATCCCCATCTTTGTTTATCTGCCATTCACCTCTCACATCCCTGTGAACTTACCCATCCATACCACTTGTATTCACCTTCTTGTAACTTGGGGTTACACCCTAACACGTCTTCATCACAATTCTCTTTCTCTTCCAACTGGAGTAACTATATATTTTCTCTACAGCAAGACATTTATTCCTCTCCTTCTATCATTTTGTTAACGTTATTTCTACAGATATTCTATAGAACTTACAGTCAGCACTGATTTTTGCTACAATGTTTCATAGGGAGACATCAGATGTAAACAGACAATGTGATTGAAAACAAAAGTGGGTAAGGAGTGTATATGCCATATTTCTCCTCTAACCCATTATTACTACTGAACACATTGCTTATATAGCCACCGCATACAGCATTGTTAAGTTACTGAATATACCAATTTACATATTAGACACATTCCTGGGGCTGGTATGTAAACATTAAAGATTTGTAACGAAGTACTGTGTACCTATAAATCTTTAATGTCTCCTATCCTACTTTAACCTCTCATCACTTGACATAAAGCCACCTCCCTCAATGCAACAACCTCTTTCAGTTGAAGGATCTTATGAAGTCACTTGGCTGTTATCACTAGCGCTGCCCCCTTGTAAAGATTATAGCATATTATTAAAGCAATAGTGGTTGTCACCAATGCAACGTGGGTTTGGTTGTAACATGGTGTGTGTAGTTACTAGTGCGAGTGTTCTGTGCTTTAATGTGTCAAGAGTGTGCGTGAGAGAATCCATTTCAATGTCCTTTTTGATAAACGTGAATAAAGAATGTTCAGAAGACATTTCATTTCCAACGAATCATTGTAAACTTTATTTAAATAACACAAGTGCTGGCAAGCAGTAACAATGATTACTCTGCAATGTGTATGTGGACCAAATACACGTGTATGCAAGACAAGGAAAGTTTCATGACTTTGTACACAGAAGGGTTGTATGGAAGCCATTGTAAGCTAATAAGAACAAGAATGTGCCAATCATTTTGAAGCAGAGTTGTAGCTGATCTCATTCAACTGGGTTGCACACAGTTGGTGGTGGACAAAGAAATTGTGGCATGTCAAAGGAAGAGGTGTTGTTTCTGGGCAGTCTTTTCAGTGACTGGTTTGAAGCTGCCGCTTCTTCGCTACTGTACGGAGTTCTCTTAGCTAAAGCAGATCACTGCCATTTTATTCATACGCCTCCAGCTTGGATTGACTGGAATCTGCCACAGTGACATAATAGATCATTCCTGTCTCATGACAGAAACATTCTGTACACTCTGTAAAGTGGTTGGTATTAGGAAGGGGGCATCCACTCAGAGGAGCTATGGCAATGCAAACATTGGGGTTTAGTGAAGCCCATGCCAGCAGGGGAAAACAGATGTTAAATAATGATGATGATCATCATCATGGTAGTATCCTCTGTATTTTTCTTTCAGTTAAAATGTCTCCATATTTTCCCACCCATAAATTTCTCTCTCTCTCTCTTGAACCAGTCATGTGCTGGGGTCAATGTAACTGACCCTTCTACTCAAAATAGCTGACCATCTACCTAAATAAAAGCCATTATCGCTACTTTGCAATAATTCACATTTTGTTTATTCTCTTTACGGTTTAAACTTTTTTTTTCTTTAAAAAGAAAAAAAAATAATTTGATTCTGTGTCAATCCCTACACTTTATGGTCATCTTTGTATTGTCCCCCATCCATTGTCCTGGTGTCAAATAAAGAAATCATCATCACCATCATTAATGGTGGTGGTGGTGGTGGTGGGGTGATGAGCTGGCAGAATTGTTAATGCATCAGGTGAAATGCTTAGGTAGAAGTTTTTTTCTGGGCTCTTTACATTCTGAGTTCAAATTCTACTGAGGACGATTGTGCCTTTCACTTTCTCGGGGTCGACAGAATAAAATACCAGTTGAGCACTGGGGGTTGGTGTAATTGACTTACCCCACCTCCTAAAATTGCCGGCCTTGTGCCAAAATTTGAAACCATTAGTATTGTCATTTGTTGTTGTTGTTGTTGCTGTTATGGCAGTGATTGATCGAAGCATTAAAACACCAGATGATATCATCATCATCATCATCATCATCATCATTTAGCATTTGCTTTTTAGATATTTAGTGAAGTCCCATTACATTATATTCAAATGCTGCTGAGGTCAACTTTGGCAGCCTTAGTTCTCCCAAGAAGCACGTGAATTCAAATAACTCTAACCACACACACACACACACACACACACACACACACGCTTCCTACTTCTATACACAAAACACATCCGTTCCTTGTTTCTGGATCAGAAATGGTTTATTATTGCCCGAATACCAAAATAGATTTCCAGTGCCTGCCTCCAACGCAAATGGGACAATCAGATTGGATAGAAAAGGGGACAGAGAAATTAATTAGGGATGAGTATAAGG
>NC_068984.1:146341874-146347065 GCF_001194135.2 Octopus bimaculoides | reverse complement strand
TTAATATCCGTGCTGCCCCCTCTGCCCACATCGTGTTTTCTTCCTCTGGTTTTTATGGCCACAAACCACAGCCACCATTCCCCACCTCCCCACCACCACCACCGCCGCCTCCCCCACCACCACCTGTCCTGCTGTCATTGTTCAGTTGGTTCCTGGCTAATTATCTCTTCTGACATTTGTCTTTATATCACTCATAGTACCACATCCTGACAACTGACCAATGTGTGTGTGTGTGTGTGTGTGCAAGCGTATGTGTGTGTATGTATGTATGTATGTATGCATATATAGTATGTATTATATCTGTATATACATATATTTGTACGTGTGTGTGTGTGTGTGTGTGTGTATATAAATATATATTCTGTTATTCTTTTACTTCAGTCATTTGACTCGCCATGCTGGAGCACCGCCTTAAAAGGTGTTAGTCGAAGAAATTGACCCCATGACTTATTCTTTGTAAGCTTAGTACTTCTTCTATCGGTCTCTTTTGCTGAACTGCTAAGTTACAGGGACATAAACACACCAGCATTGGTTGTCAGGCAGTGGTGGTGAGGACAAACACACACACACACACACACAAATATATACATTTTCCATCTACCAAACGCACTCACAAGGCTTTGGTCAGCCCGAGGCTAGAGAAGACACTTGCCCAAGGTGCCACACAGTGGGACTGAATCCAGGACCATGTAGTTGGGAAACAAGTTTCTTACCACACAGCCACGCCTGCGCCTATATATATATATATATATATATATATATACACACACACACACACACACACACACACACACACATGCACACACATAAGCAGTAGCATACAGATATACATACACACAGTTGTCTCTCAGTTTAGTTTAATATTAGCAGGGTTTTGGTTTCTGTTAGTCTTTTTGAATCCACCCCCACAATTGGGGCACAGTGCACTACCATGTAGAAGTGTGTTGGAGTGGATCGAGAAGTTTAAAAGTGGTCGGACAAGCGTGACACACGAAGAGGGAGATAATGGTGGGGGAAAGGTGTTGCGCATGCAGGTAGATAGGTGAGCACATGAGGGAGAATGGAAGGCAATGAGGGATATCCGTGTGCTGGTCTTTCTTCCTGTTTACATTAGGGAAAGGCATACAAGCCACGTAATGGGGGGGATTTGTTAGATTCATGATTGGGAAATCATGTTTTTGGTTTCCAGAATGCATTGTGTGTTGTGCCTTTGAGAAAAGCACTTCATTTCACCTGATTCTAGAAAATGGGTACCAGTCATGGATGGAGGGCTTTAACATTGTGATGGAGATGTGTGGTGTGACTTGTCTGTCTTGATGGGTAAGAGTAACAATCATTTGACATTTTAGTCATCATTGTGATAGCCTCAGTCGTCCATGACCACAATCTGCATGCACACGCACACATGTGCACACACATACATACATGCTTACACTCATGCAAATATGCATGCAGTCACACACAGGTATACGTGCACATACAGACACACACACACACACACACAAGCGCCAGTCATGTACTGTTGTTGAGTCAGTCAACCATATCTATTCTCCTTTGCAAGCAAAAAAGGATTTGTTCCACTTAAGAGAATGATCAAAGATAACGATAATTATTATTATTGTTGTTGTTGTTGTTGTTTTTTGAGATAGTAAAAAGTAATTTGAGGAAATACTTTTTCCTAACATATTTCCTCCAGTTTTTCATTCACTTTGAATTCTTCAAAAGGGGTGAACTTTGGCCCTTGTTTTCAGTTCGATCAATAAAATGAAAACATTGCAGTCGACTCATTTGATTTCATTAATTCTTTGCAGTAACTGAGATGGGGCTTATCATCATCATTTTAATGTCCCCTTTTCTATACTTGAATGGGTCAGGTGGAATTTGTTGGAATTTCTATGGTTAGATGCCCTTCCTATCACCAACTCTGACCTGTTTCCAAGCAAGGTAACCTTTCCCTGTCACCAGACATGCTTCCCATAGAAGACTGGAACCAACCACTATCATTTACATAGCCCTTGTGTGATGCCTAGGTGAGGGTACACCTCATAAATATATATATATATATATATAATCATCATCATTTAACATCTGTTGTCCATGCTGGCATGGACTGGACGGTTTGACCAGGACTGGCCAGCTGGAAGGCTGCACCAGACTCCAGTCTGATTTGGCATGGTTCTTAACACTGACCACTTTACAGAGTGTGATGGCTGCTTTCACATGTTCATGTTCGTTTTTAAGTTGAATTACACTTGCAGCCATTTTACATTAAACTAAAGGACTCAATACATTTGACAGGGTACAATTTATTGTTCTTCAGCAAGAATACTATTGACAGTAACTTTGAAGTTTCAGTTAGCTGAGCCATCATTGAACTCTCTCTCTCTCTCTCTCTCCATATCTACACACATGCACGCGCACGTGACAGGCTTCTTTCAGGTTCTGTTTGACGTCTCCCCTCTAATTTATTCATAACACTCATTCTTTTATTTACTAATAATTGTGTTTTTATTTGTATTGTATGACATAAATATCTCAGTTTATAGATAAGGAGGTTGTGTGTTTAATAAATCTTTCTTTACATCCATATGAATACAGGCCTTTGTTTATGTGTACACGTACATTATATGCACACATTGACACATCTCACATTACACACACACACCTCAGCTTGTATTTGTTTCGGTCACTGAACATCGACCATGCTGGAGTACCATCCTGGAATTGACTCCAATAGTTATATTCTTTTAAGTTTCATTTTCTATCATTCCCTTTTACTGAACTGCAAAGTTTGAAGGATGTAAACAATCAACACTGACTGTCATGTGGTGTGGGGCTGCAAACACAGAGAGAGAGAGAGAGAGACACACACACACACACACACACACACACCATCATTTAATGTCTGCCTCCTATGCTGGCATGAGCTGGACAGTTTGATAGAAGCTGACAAGCCAGATGGCAACACCAGGCTCCAGTCATCTGTTTTGGTATGATTTCGACAACTGGATACCCTTTTTAACACCAGCCACTTTACAGAGCATGCTGGGTACTTTTTTTTACCAGCACAAGTGCTTTTTTTTGTTTTTTTTATCCCCCTAAAAACCAAGCACTGTACCTGATATGGCCTGAAGTTTGGGGTTAGATTGAAGCAGCTGGACTCCCAGCCAAGCAATCAATCATCTGACATTAATCTTGGCAGGATGAACTGTTGGCATCATTCCAGAACTAAAGTTAAGAGCCTAACAGAGGACAGAGGCACCATGGCTGCTGATAAACCTAGAGGGTACAGAACCTATGGCATGTCCATCAACACCATTACCAAACTTACTTAAGCCCTTCCCTCCGCATGGAGCACAAGCCATTGACAACGTGTTCCTCCCTCGGTCTCAGCCCTGGGCTGTCTTCTTTCAGCTGTGCCTCAGCATCCTGCCCCCTATGTTTCCCCGTGGGAAGACCTTCCTCTCCCAGAGTTGACCCTACACAAACCTATTTTTACCCCTGCAAAGAGGTGGTCCTGTGAAGTGGTTGGCATCAGGAAGGGCATCCAGTTGTAGAAATCATGTCAAAGCTAAAACATCAAGCAAGACATTTTCACCAATCCATCTAGAAAGACAATCATCATCATCATCATTTAGTGTCTATTGTCCATGCTGGCATGGGTCAGACGATTTGACCAGAGCTAGCAAACTGGGGAACTGCACCAGGCTCCATTCGTGTGTTTTGGTCGGGTCTCTACAGCTGGATGCCCTTCCTAATGCCAACCACTTTACAGAGTGTAATGGGTGCTTTTATGTGTCACTGGTATCTGCCAGGACTGTGATTTTGCTCGGCTTGATGGGTCTTCTTCTCAAGCACGACATAATACCAAAGGTCATGGTCATTGCCTCCATGAGGCCCAACACTTGAAAGGCGCTCAGCCACTTTGCCTCCATTTCCAAATAATTACCTACTCAAACTATGATGGCCTCTCTCTAACACTTGCTTGATAGTATGAGAAGTAGACACAAAACGACAACACCCATGATCATGATGATGGTGGTGGCGGCGGCGGCGGTGGTGGTGGCGGTGGTGGTGGTGGTGGTAACAGTGATGATGGTAGCAGTGATTTACATATTACATTTCAAGATTTATTTATCTCTTAACATTTGCCCTCAATAACTAGCAGTCTATAAAATCTTTTTTCTTGCTTAATTTCATAAAGTATGCAGTAATAGCAGACTAGTTTGTGATCATTAACCCCTTAGCATTTAAGCCAGTCATATCCAGCCAAAATATTCTCCCCATTTTATGTTCAAATCAGCCAGATCCAGCCTTTCACACCTACCCTACAATGTCATTCCAAAAATAAACACATCATATCATTGAAGTCTCATAGCTGCAAGATAATCGAAACAATGTGAATAAATAAGCATTACACTTGACAGATTAATCTGAAAACTAAGCAGTTAATTTACTAAATAATAATAATAATAACAATAGGTGCAGGCGTGGCTGTGTGGTAAGTAGCTTGCTAACTTTTAGTGCCTCCTTTTTGTAAGAGGCTTGAAACCTCATATTGATTTTTTAAAAAAGAAAATATGTTTTCGAGAAAAACCCAATCGGTGGGCGTTGGGTTTCGTCTCTCATTTATTCATTTTATGTCACTTCATTTTCATTCATTAATGTGTTGTTCAGCCCACAGCTACTCTGTATATTGCCTTTATGGCAAATAAAATGAAATAAAGTAGCTTGCTTACCAACCACATGGTCCCGGGTTCAGTCCCACTGTGTGGCACCTTGGGCAAGTGTCTGCTGCTATAACATCGGGCCAACCAAAGCCTTGTGAGTGGATTCGGTGGACAGAAACTGAAAGAAGCCCATCGTGTTTGTGTGTCTGTGTTTGTTCCCCCCAAATTGCTTGACAACCGATGCTGGTGTGTTTATGTCCCTGTAACTTGGCAGTTCAGCAAAATAGGCCCATAGAATAAGTACTAGGCTTACAAAGAATAAGTCCTGGGGGTCAATTAGTTCGACTAAAGGCGATGCTCCAACATGGCCACAGTCAAATGACTGAAACAAACAAAAGATTAATCAAAATATAATAATTTCTGAATCTGATATGCTGTGAGTTAAGTTTTTTGAATCCTTTTATTGATAAGATATGAAGCCATTAAAATATTGTCACCACATGGTGGTGGTGGTGGTGGTG
>NC_068984.1:146333773-146341819 GCF_001194135.2 Octopus bimaculoides | reverse complement strand
GTGGCGGCGGCGGTGTTGTTGTTGTTGTTGCCATTGTCGTCTTCCTACTATGGCTACTAAGACCACTCCGTACAGATGCAGAGCAGACCACAACAGTGTTTGGTTTCTATGTTGTTGATATAATTACTGATATACAATTTGCTCGTTGATAAGCTTCCAAACAAGTTTTTACACTAGAAAACATGTTTGTTTAGATTAAAATACGGAGGGAATAGTAAGTACGTGTTAAGGGAGAGACAGAAAGCATTGTTTGTTTCATTAATGCATGAAATTTAATTAAAATGTGTTGCATGTTATTAGATACATGTAAACATCATTATCATTTTAACCTCCATTTTGCCATGCTTGCATGGGTCAGATGGAGTTTTGTTGAAGTAGATTTTCTGTCTTGATGTCCTTCCTGTCACCAACCCTCGCCATAGTATTTCCCCATGGCCAGACACAGTTTTGAAGAATAGTGGAAATAAATCACACTGCTTGTATGACAGTGACAATCATTTACAGCTATCTTGTGGTGTCAAGACAAGGGGACACAAACATATACACACACATATATATACGACAACCTTCTTTCAGTTGCTGCCTATGAAATCCACTCGCAAGGCACTGGTTGGCCCTGGGACTATAGTAGAAACTACCCAAGGTGCCATGCAATGGGATTGAACCCAGAACCATGAGTCTTAAACACACAGGCACATCAATTATAAAATATAGAGAGTAAAACATGGGTTTAATTGTTGTAGTTACACAAGAAATGAAAAATAAAAGGCATTGGGAGGGCGATACATACCCTGTGAGCAGATAAATGTTTTCACAAATTCTAGTGTGGATCACAATGTGTTGCTTACCCAGGCTTTTTAATTGAACTGAATTTTTTTTTTTTTTTTTTTCCAAGGATCACCATTATAGGTATTTATACTCTGGTGAAATTAAGAAATCATCTCGTAAATAAATGAAAGCCTCGAATCCATTAGTGTGTACACGCGTGTCTACGTGCATAGGTACACCATGATCTATACACACAGACGAGGGTCAATTCATATGAAAAAGAAAGTGAACAAAATGATATGGGCACTTGCTTATCAGGAAATTCGTAAATTTGTATTTTTTTTAGGCATACTCTAGTGAAACTAAGAAAATCAAGTGAATAAACAAAACCATCAAATCCATCACTGTACACACACACACACACACACACACACACACACACACACACACACACACACATGTATGTATGCACACATGTCTATGTACATAGGTACACCATGATCTATACACACGCAGACTAAGCTTGATTCATATGAAAAAGAAAGTGAACAAAATAATATGGCCACTTGCTTATTGGGAAATTTGTAAGTTCAATTTTTTTTTCCTCTCTTAAGACAATCAAACCAAATTTTCATCATTTCAAGCCATTCACCCAATGAGTATTTCTGCCAAATGGGGTGAAAATCTATTTTGCTGTTTTCTAGTAATTTTGCAAACACACAGACAAACAGACAAAATGAGTGATTAAAATACCCTGATTTTGCTTATGTGTGTAGGGTAAATAGGTTTCTGTTGAGATATTTTTATGGAAATTTCATTCAGAAATATATAAACACAAGGTAAGAATGCCGAATGTAAATTGTGAATGTGACTTATCTTCTGACGTGACTCATTCCTGAATACATACGTTGCTCTGTGTCACAGAGGGAGGGAAGGGAGGGGCAAGTTGAAATGACATATATTGTGTGTATTGACAGTGCAGCATGTGTACAGACTGCACAAAAAATATGAGACCAAGCTGGGTTTAGACATACATTTATACATACTTATATAAACAGTTACACACACACATGCACACTGCAAGCAAACAAATGCGGAAATGATTTTCAAGGATGGAAAGTAGAATCAGGAAATTGGACCGTGATTTAAGGCCCTATGGAGTAAAAGTACTCAGGCTGAAGATAATGTGTTGCTCTTTGTATTTGGGGGTCATATTAAAGCCAAAGTGTTGGAGAACATCAAAGAGTGGTGACCAGAAGAGTAGCTGGGTGAGATAGTGTTGAGCTATGGGTTTGAGAAGTACCTGAGTATTATTACAAATATCCAACAAGAGCTCACAGGTGTCTCCCAAGCAGTGGTCCATTTCATTGAAGTGTTGTGTGCAAACGGAAATATATAGGTTAGCAGAGATACAGTTAGTGGGGGGGGGGGGTCACATTGACACTAAACTAGGAGCCTGCTAAAGCCTTGTAAATGGATTTTGGTTACCTAAAACATTAGCTAGAGGAATTTCTCCACGTGATTGTGTAATCTTGTCTGTTGATTTACCAAAAAACGTATGTTTTATAGAGTTTAAAATACCAAATACATTATATATATATACACGCACACACACATTTACACACAGGGGAGTACAAAAAATAACACAAAAACCCAATGTTGGTCAATGTCTTTTAGTTTTGTATCCCAGTTATGTTTATTCTATGTATGATTGTGGATGTGTATTTGTATGTTTGCATGCATATGTGTAAATATTTCTGTGCCTATGTTTGGCTGTGTGTGTGTGTGTGAGAGAGAGAGAAAGAGAGAGAGAGAGAGAGAGAGAGAGAGAGAGAAAGGTGAAGCAAAATAGGTGTTTACTTCAAGATCTGTCACCAGCTAATATTAGACATTCGTATAAGCCATTGATTTGTTTGTCATGTGGGTCACAGTCATTATTTATTTATCAATTTCTATCAACCTAGAGATAAGAAGATTCGGTCATCGATATCTCAGTACATATTACTGAATGAGATCGTTATTTGTTTGCCTTGTTTGTTTGTCCAACCCATGCCAGCAGGAAAAAAAGCAGCCGTAATGATAAGACTGATAATTTGTACCTTCGGTAGATTCACTGGTTGATAAATATAAAACATATATACACAGACGTTTAGTAGAACAGACAGGAGATGTAGAACTCAATACATGAAATATAGATGTATATTCTAATCAACACAAAGTCACATACATACCAGTTCACATCATCATCATTTAACGTCCGTTGTCCATGCTGGTATGGGTTGGACAGTTTGACCAAGGCTGACAAGCTGGAAGGCTGCCCCAGTCTCCAGTCTGATTTGGCATGGTTTCTACAGCTGTTTGCCCTTCCTAATGCCAACTACTCCGAGAATGTAATGGGTGCTTTTACATTCCACTGGCGCCTCTATGAGGCCCAACTCTCAATGTCAAAGGCCTCAGTCATTGCCTCTGTGAGGGCCAAAGTTCAAGGATCAGGTTTCACCACCTCATTCCATGTCTTCCTGGGTCTACTTCTACCACATGCATATATATATTTCTATCCACACCCACACACATAATAAATATATATTTATGCAAACTTACATGCATTATGTGTATGTATGTATATATATATATGTATATATGTCTATTTTCCATGCTGGCATGGGTTGGACAGTTTGACCAGAGGTGGAAAACCAGAGAGCTGCTCCAAGCTCCAGTCTGATTTGGCTTTGTTTCTATGGCTAGATGCCCTTCCTAACACTGACCATGTTACAGTGTGTTCTGAGTGCTTTTAACATGGCACGAGTGCCATAATATGGCACTGGCACGAGCGCTTTTCATGTGGCGCCAGCAGAGGGCTCTTGCAAGCCAATCCTCTTTACCAGGGGATGAAGCATTAACACTTCTGCTGTGGAGGATGAGCCTTCCACAGCAAGGCGCCAGGTATCTCAGTCCTTTGTCATCTCGTCCAAAAGGTTTAACCTTCTAAGGTCGTCACCATATATATAAATATTTATATTTAAAGTACATATGTATGCATGTACCTATATGTTTTTTTTTGTTGTTGTTTTCTATTGCATTTAACTCCTCTCAAGACTGCTACATGTTTAACAAACTATTTAAAAATACATGAACATAAATATTTTTAATTAGCAGAAATCTGCACCCCCTCCATGCACACACATGACAGGCTTCATATAGTTTCTCTATCAACCAGTTCCACTGAAAAGGCATTGGTTGGCCCAGGGCTTGCTCTAGATGCTATGCATCTTTGAGATAATTTGTCTTTACTGGTGAACTAGTAAAGGCAGCAAACTACAAAAGTCTTTAAAACATTGAATAGAATGTCTCACAGTTGGATTGGGGGGGGGGGGGTTAAAATCTTGGTAAGGTCAATTTTGCCTCTCGTTCTTTAAGATTCTGTAAAATGAAAACACCAATTCTGGACAGCAGATCATCATCATCATCATCATCGTCTGTGTTTCATGCTCGCATGATTTGGACAGTTGAACAGGATCCAGCAAGCCACGGGGCTGTAACGAGCTCCAATGTCTGTTTTGGCTTTGTTTCTCCAGCTGAGTCTCCTTCCTAACCCCAACCACTTTCCAGCATGGACTGGTTTGCCCCCATTCATGTCACGAGTGAGGTTGCCAAGTAACTTGCAAAACAGAAAAAAAAACAGGGGTGGGAGGAAGGATAAAGCCTGCATGACTAAGTAGATAGAGTACCTGAGAGGGGGAGGTGGCTTTATGCCAGGTGTTGAAAGGCTAATGGGAGTGGGGGGCTGGGGGTCCCAAATGGTAAGCCTCCTGCAGATGGTAGGTAAAATGTCTGCTGGTATAAGAAATCAATGGATTATCAGAACTGTGAAAACAGGAGATCTAGAGCTTTCGGTATTCTTCTTTCCAGCTCTTTGTTCTCTCTTTACAAAATCCGGTCCTGGTCATCTGCCTGAGTGGTGACCTTAATCCGTCACTCAGTTTAATACAACCGCCATGAGTGCCTTTAGGACTTGGTCTCTGATTTGAGAAGATCTTCCTCATACCGTCCCGCCTGTCTTAAAGGCTCTGTGTAGGGGTCATGGGTACTGCTTTACTTCATCATCATCATCATCATCATCATCATCATCATCATCATCATCATCATCATCATCATAACATCCACTTTTCCATGCATAAGTTGGAGGGAATCTGTTGAGGCAGATTTTCTACAGCCGGATGCCCTTCCTGTCACCAACCCTCACCTGTTTCCAAGCAGGGAAATATTCCCCCATGGTCACAATGTTTTAATAGAGGTTTAGAAACAATAGACACTGCTTGCATGAGGGTGACACTTGTTTACAACTACCCTGTGATGTCAAAGCAAAGACATAGCAACACACACACAACACACAAGGTGCCCTTTAGCCTCTTTTATCAAATCCACTGAAGGTTTGGTCAGTGGGATTCAACCCCAAACCATGTGGTTAGGAAGCAAACCTCTTAACACACAGCCCACCTGTTCCTTTAGTAAGTACTTTCTTGAGTCCAAGGGATCATAGGGCCTTATTACCCAGGTTCCATGATGTTTACATGATCAAAATCATGACATTCCCCCTGACTGGGACCCCAGTTCATTGCAGGGTTATTCATTCACGGCTGAGTGGATTAAAATGATGTGTTTTGTTCAAGAACACAATGCACCACCTAGTCCAGGAATTGAAACCACAATCTGGTGATTGTGAGTGCAGCACCCTAGCCACTAGGCCACACACCTTTACTTGAACCAATACTTAGTGATCAAAAGACGAAAAGAAAAACATTTGTTTTTTTTTAAATCAGAATATTGGCTTCACATTTTAGCACAAAGCCAGCAATTTGGGCAGGAGATAAGTCAAGTTACATTGACCCCTAATGCACAACTGGTACTTATTTTAAGGACAAAAGACAAAGGTAACCTTGTCAAAATTTGAACTTAAGACAGACGAAATGCCGCTAAGCATTTCACCCAATATGCTAGCAATTCTGCCAGCTCGCTGCCTTTTTTGATCAGAATATTTAAAAAGTCTGTTTCAAATATGTCACCCTCCTAAACCAACTGTATGAACAGTTTTTATATAGATTTATTAGTTTCTTTGTTTGTTTGTAACCAGCAGTTTACTGTAACCTAATCAATTGTCATATATTGATTTCTATTTGAACCTTTTTTTTTCTTGTTGTTGTACCTAAATCAATACTACCATAACAACAATGCCTCAAGAAGTAAACCAGAATAGATATGCCAAATCTACCCATAACAACAACAACAACAATAGTGACAATAATAATACACGTATATAAAAAAAAAATCTATTTTAGTTGTCCTGCACATCAATTTGTGAAAGTGCATTGGCTTAGAAAGAGTGGGTGTTGGTTGGTTGGTTCAGGGTGTTTCATTCACACGTGGACATATATACACTCTCAGGCACCACACACTCACTCATACTTAGAATAACGGGTAAAGGCATTCAGGTTTTTTGGTAAGGCAAGTTTATTTTTGTTTATACATGCATACACATCATCATCATTTAATGTCACTTTTCCATGCTGGCATGGGTTGGATAGTAAACTATTACGTGCCTCATATACAGAAATTATAGATCCATTGAGTTTTGTGTTTGTGTGGTTGGGCAGAGAGTTCACTTTACAGTCACGTGGTTTCAAGCTCTATCTCACTCGTGATACCTTTGGTGAGTGTCTTCCTCTGTAGCTTAGGGCCAACAAATGCCTTAACTGCTAACAGTTGATGGAAACTGTATGGAAGCACTTTCTATGTATTTGCAGCTTATGTTAAATAATGTTAGACCCTAGCTGCCAGCTTTGAAACTTTTGTACAATTGTTGGATACTGTGTTTATATATGTATGTGTAGGGGTATATACACACACGCATGCACACACACACACACACATACAAGTGTGTATGTAATTTAAAAATCATGAAAGTATCACATGAACAAATGTTTTTCTTTATATTTCAACACATAACTCCCTGAATATTGAGGTCTTTTATATATTTAATCAAAATTTACCTCTTTTAAAATGCAATTCAAACAGAATTTTAGAAGATCAAGAGATAAACACAGCCAGAATCACTTAAGAAGCTATTAACAAATGCTCAGTTACCTACCAACATTATATGAAACCTAAATGCCTAAAAATGTGGAAGATGCAATTGTGGAATTTGTATTAATATATCCAAAGATTCAGATATAAGCATTACATTGGCCAAACAGGCATGTCAATTAGAAAACAGATGACAGTACTCCAACAACAAATGCATAATCTGGACACAAGAATGATTCCACACTTGAACATTTAGATTACTCTGATAAAATTCAGTTCACTTTATACTAATGTTCAGGAAAAACAAAACAAGAAACAATTTATTAATGAAAAATATAAACTACTGAGTCTAAATTTTATATAATTGTGGCACTAAATTTTTAATGTAAAAATCTGCATTTGTTAAAATATGTTTATTCACCTCTTTTTGAATATTGAAAGCATACGAACCAAACTGATACTCACAGTGTTCCCTCAATCCCCATTTGTAATCCTCTATTATGCTCTTTTCACATTCTAATGAATTTAGCCATCCATTCACCTTTGCTCTTCCCCTGTCCCTATTCTTTTTCTCTCATGCTCACCTCCCACCTTGACTTTATATTTCTCTGTTTCTGGATGAGGAAATC
This sequence comes from Octopus bimaculoides, assembly GCF_001194135.2. Lineage (NCBI taxonomy): Eukaryota > Metazoa > Mollusca > Cephalopoda > Octopoda > Octopodidae > Octopus > Octopus bimaculoides. Next base: position 146,334,341 of record NC_068984.1, on the reverse strand, counting down.
ATAACGGAATGTTAGCAGCCAGACATTACTCATGTACATTAAAATGATTATCTTCTGTGTAATAATGCACTTAGAATATGTGTTAATGGATTTTGAAACAATTTCTTCTTAATTTAGAGTAATTTAATTACAACACGGAAGGAATAGTTCGTTTTCTTCTCTTTATTACTTTTATATAAATATATATTCTTTTATTCTTTTACTTGTTTCAGTCGAACAAACCGACCCAGAACATATTCTTTGTAAGCCTAGTACTTATTCTATCAGTCTCTTTTGCCAAGCTGCTAAGTTACAGGGACGTAAACACACCAACATTAGTTGTCAAGCGATGGTGGGGGACAAACACAGATACACAAACATATATATAAATATATATATATATATATAATAATTTTTTTCCAGAGGATGTAGCAACCGTTACCAATATAGCATAAGAACTTACCTTAGGAGATCATTAATTAGATTCCTTAAGGGTCGTTCTCACAGTTTATATTTATATCATAAGATTTTTAAACTTTTAAATTTTCATATTCAAAAGAGACAGAGACTTCAAATTCGATATATCGAT